>NC_091952.1:11481820-11629320 GCF_031021105.1 Erythrolamprus reginae
GAGAGAAAGAGAAAGAAAGAAAGAAAGAGAATGGAAGGGAAGGGAAGAGACAAGACTCAAAGAGAAAGAGAAAGAAAGAAAAAGAGAAGGGAAGGGAAGAGATGAAACCCAAAGAGGAGACGAGAGGAGAGGAGAGGAGAGAAGAGAAAGAGAAGAGAAGAGAAAGAGAAGAGAAGAGAAAGAGAAGAGAAGAGAGCAAAAGAGAGAGAGAGAGAAGACAAAGAGAAAGAAAAAAAGACAAAGTGAAGGGAAGGGAAGAGACAAGAAGAGAAGAGAAGTGAAAGAGAGAGAAGGAGAAAGAGAAAGAAAGAAAGAAAGAGAATGGAAGGGAAGGGAAGAGACAAGACTCAAAGAGAAAGAAAGAAAAGAGAAGGGAAGAGAAGAGATGAAACCCAAAGAGGAGACGAGAGGAGAGGAGAGGAGAGAAGAGAAAGAGAAGAGAACAGAAGAGAAAGAGAAGAGAAGAGAAGAGAAAGAGAAGAGAAGAGAAGAGAAAGAGAAGAGAGAGAGAGAGAAAGAAAGAGAAAGAGAAGGGAAGAGAAGAGAAGAGAAAGAGAAGAGACAAGAAGAGAAGAGAAAGAGAAGAGAAAGAGAAAGAGAAGAGAAAGAGAGAGAAAGAGAAAGGAAGAGAAGAGATGAAACCTGAAGACAAGAGAAAAGAATTACTAGTTAAAAATCCTTCTCAAGGCTGCATATCCCGCATAAAAATAGCTCCCGGGGACAATTTTCCCTAATAATTCTATATAGAGCAAATCCAAAATAGGCTTGAACAAGGTTTATAGAATTCTGTTCCAGAGACAGAGCCACCACTGCATGGAGACTTTTCTGTAAATAGAAAAGACACTTCCCCACACGTATGATTAATTCATATCTCAGGCTGCAAAGAGACTGAGATTCTGCTCCTTCTATAAAGACTTTGCTCAAAGCTGACCCGTGGGCAGGCATACAGAGGGACCGAGAGAAAAGCAAGACATTGTGTTTCCTATAAGGATGCCAAAACAGTTTTAATTTACGTGTATTAATGGAAATCGCTTTCTACCATTTCTTGCAAGCCAATTACCACTTTTCCCTTGGTAGAAACTGCAAGTCTGAGAGGATGTTTTATTTCTCTCATCTTTTGCAGAGCATTGGCACATAAATATATATATATATATATATACATTGTCATTCTCGCATGCACCTATACCCTACACACACATCGCTTAAAGATTCCCAGGATCCACTGACAGCCTTAAACACAACAATCAAACAGGATGGGAAATAAATATTTGGAAGAACAGATGCATGAGCAAGAAGCAAAGCCGACAGATGCGTCTAAAATAAAGCAGGTTTCTCAAAAAGGAATGGAACAAAATGGAAATATGTAGAATGCAGAATGCAGAAAGCGGGAATGCGGGATGCGGGATGCGGGATGCGGAATGCGGGATGCAGGATATGATAGGATAGAATGCAGAATGCAGAATGCAGAATGCAGAATGCAGAATGCAGAATGCAGAATGCAGAATTGCAGAATGCAGAATGCAGAATGCAGAATGCAGAATGCAGAATGCAGAATGCAGAATGCAGATGCAGAATGCAGAATGCAGAATGCAGAATGCAGAATAGGATAGAATGCAGAATGCAGAATGCAGAATGCAGAATGCAGAATGCAGGATAGGATACAGAATGCAGAATGCAGAATGCAGAATGCAGAATGCAGAATGCAGAATGCAGAATGCAGAATGCAGAATGCAGAATGCAGAATGCAGAATGCAGAATGCAGAATGCAGAATGCAGAATGCAGAATGCAGAATGCAGAATGCAGAATGCAGAATGCAGAATGCAGAATGCAGAATGCAGAATGCAGAATGCAGGATAGGATAGAATGCAGAATGCAGAATGCAGAGTGCAATAGGAATAAAGTGGAATGGAAAAGCAATAGAATGCGGAATGTGGTATGTGGAATTTATTTTATTTATTTATTTTATTTATTTATTTATTTATTTACTATTTATATTTGTATGCCACCCCTCTCCACAGACTCGGGGTGGCTCACAACAAAGTGAAAACAATTTACAACAAATCTAAATTACTGTTTAAAAATATTTTAAAAAACCCCATTTTCTAAACAAATATACATACAGACATACCAATGCGGAATGCGGAATGCGGAATGCGGAATGCGGAATGCGGAATGCGGAATGCGGAATGCGGAATGCGGAATGCGGAATGCGGAATGCGGAATGCGGAATGCGGAATGCGGAATGCGGAATGCGGAATGGAACAGAATGCAGAACGCAGAATGCAGAATGCAGAACGCAGAACGCAGAACGCAGAACGCAGAACGCAGAACGCAGAACGCAGAACGCAGAACGCAGAACGCAGAACGCAGAATTGAATTGAATTGAATTGAATTATTGGCCAGGTGTGAAGAAAAGAGTTGGAAGAGACCTGAGCGGTCTTCTAGTCCAATCCCATGCTAAGGAAACTTTATTGCATTCAGATGAATAGTTGTCCAATCTCTTCTTTAAAAGCTACAGTGGCTGAATACCCACAATCACCGTCTCTTGGTGACTGCCCCAAAGTCACCCAGCCATCTTTCCTGCCTAAAGCGGGACTTCCTGTTTCTAGCCTCGAGGTTTTAGCAACTACACCAAATTAGCTGTAAGATTTGAGCATCCTGGCAACATTTCACGGGAAAAAGCACCATACAGTACCATAAAGAAAGTGATCGACCAAATCAAGCTCAAAGTCTTATTTTTTCCCCCCCTTTTCTTCTTTGCTTTGCAGATCTTTTAAAGGGGGAAAAATCAATGTGGAGGGCCGGGAAACTGACAAGGCATAATACTTCCCTTACTTAGCAAGACGGTAAACCAGGGCGAATTTATCCTGACCCACGCTTCTGACCGGCTTCCAGGACTTTCGTTGTCCGTTCAATCTTTTCCAGATAACGCAGGTAAGCGTCTGCTGTTTCGGCACTTCTGCTTTGACAGGAGCTGATTTCATTCCCCCTCCACCCTTCCAATATGCTTCTCATAAAGCTTAAAAATCAAGAGGACTAGGGAACAATAAAGTTTCATCGCAGCGTAATGAGGTAGACAGGGGGCCATCCTTCAAAGCTCTGGGAAAAAAAACCCTCTCATAGCTGAGTTTGCAAAAACAGACTCCTCATCACGAATTCCTGGTGGCTTGCTCTTCTCTGGGGTTTATACATCTCTTGCTTTTCTGAAATTCAGTTCAATTCAGGTGGTTTGGGGTGCTCTAAAATAGTGTTTCCCAACCTTGGCCACTTGAAGAGATCTGGACTTCAACTCCCAGAATTCCCCAGCCAGCATTCTCTGGCTGGGAAATTGTGGGAGTTGAAGTCCAGATCTCTTCAAGTGGCCATGGTTGGGAAACACTGCCCTATTTATTTTTTTAATTTATTTATTTTTTTTATTTTTTTTATTTTTATTTTTTTATTTATTTTTATTTATTTATTTATTTATTTTTTTATTTAGTTAGTTAGTTAGTTAGTTAGTTAGTTAGTTAGTTAGTTAGTTAGTTAGTTAGTCCAATACACAATGAGGGTTTTAGTGGGTATATATCTATATACAAATAGTAAAATACATGATGAAGGTTATAGAGGAGATACTCATAGTAAAATATATCTAAGAAATAATAGAAAAGAAGGTATAGTAATAGAACATATCAATGAAAGAATAGAAGAAGAGATATAGGAAGAGAAGAAAGGAATAGGAGATATAGGAGAGCAATAGGACAGGGGACGGAAGGCACTCTAGTGCACTTGTACTCGCCCCTTACTGACCTCTTAGGAATCTGGATAGGTCAACTGTAGATAATCTAAGGGTAAAGTGTTGGGGGTTTGGGGATGACACTATGGAGTCCGGTAATGAGCTCCACGCTTCGACAACTCGGTTACTGAAGTCATATTTTTTACAGTCAAGTTTGGAGCGGTTAATATTAAGTTTAAATCTGTTGTGTGCTCTTGTGTTGTTGTGGTTGAAGCTGAAGTAGTCGCCGACAGGCAGGACGTTGCAGCATATGATCTTGTGGGCAATACTTAGATCTTGTTTAAGGCGTCTTAGTTCTAAACTTTCTAGGCCCAGGATTGAAAATCTAGTCTCGTAGGGTCTTCTATTTCGAGTGGAAGCGCCCCTACTCCTCCTCCTTCTTCTTCTTCCTCCTCCTCCTCTTCTTATAGCATTTAGCAATAACATTTAGACTTCACAGTGCTTTATTTTTTTAAAAAAATATCTGTATTGGTTATTTACATTGATAAAAACAAAATGACATAAAAAGAAAGCATACATACATACATACAAACAAGACAAAATAAAGCATTATGCTTTATACATTAAGTAACTTTGGTATCAGAACTTACAATGGATACCTGCTATAGAGCAGGATATTTTTTTTAATTTGCAGCTTATTCATTTGCAACCATTTCAATTCCTACTTACTAATACATGTTAATCTTAAACTATCAATATCTATTTCTCTATGTTTCCTTTCGTTTCAACTATATTTATTCTGTGGTATAATGGTTCATTAAAGCAACTCTATTTAGATTTGACAACAGTTTCTTTTTTTATCTCTCTCTCTAAGCGGTTTATAGAGAGAAAGCATCTTGCTCCCAACAATCTGGGTCCTCATTTTACCGACCTTGGAAAGATGGAAGGCTGAGTCAACCTTGAGCCTATTGAGATTCGAACTGCCAAACTGCTGGCAGCTGGGGATCAGCAGAAGTAGCATGCAGTACTGCACTCTAACCACTTTGCCACCGAAGCTCCTCCCGCTCCTCCTCCTCCTCTTCTTCTTCTCCTCCTCCTCCTCCTCCTCCTCCTTCTTCTTCTCTTTCTCCTCCTCCTCTTCCTCTTCCTCCTCCTCCTGTTCTTCTTCTTCTTCTTCTTCTTCTTCTCTTTCTCTTTCTCCTCCTCCTTTTCCTCTTCCTCCTCCTGTTCTTCTTCTTCTTCTTCTTCTTCTTCTTCTTCTTCTTCTATTTCTCTTTCTCCTCCTCCTTTTCCTCTTCCTCCTCCTGTTCTTCTTCTTCTTCTTCTATTTCTCTTTCTCCTCCTCCTTTTCCTCTTCCTTCTCCTGTTCTTCTTCTTCTCTTTCTCCTCCTCCTCTTCCTCCTCCTGTTCTTCTTCTTCTTCTTCTCCTTCTCTTCCTCCTCCTCTTCCTCCTCCTCCTCCTTCTTCTTTTTCTTCTTCTCCCTTCTCTCTTCTCCCTTCTCCCTTCTCCCTTCTCCTACTTATCCAAAGTTACGGCTTAAGTGAAAGTCCTTTCTAATTTAGCAAAGCACGCAATAACTACTTTCGTATTTTTCAAACTCAACATTTTTAAACTGTCCGGACTTCAACTCCCAGAATTCCCCAGACTGCCTGAGAAATTGAGAAATATTAATCTACCTAGAAAATTATTCCCTGGAATTTCCCCCCATCCCACTACCATAATAATTAGCTCTACTCTGTTTAGGTTGCTTTCAGGATCACCAGAGGTCAGTTTGGTGCTGACACCTGCTGAGACACTGCAAAACAGCAGTGGGAATTCACAAAAAATATCACTTCCTAACTCAATCTTAGTCAAAAAAAGAAAAAAAAACCACCTTCATCCACAAATCTGATCACTTTGTTGCTGTTGTTTTAAAAATGCAATGGGGCTTGAAGATTTTTTTACCAGGAAGAAAAGAATAAAGGCAAACACTGAATTGATTGTCAGATTCTTTGAACATATGAAATGCTGGAAACCAAGGATAAAAGGCTTTTGCTTAAAAGAAGATACACTCTTGTGATGCAATTTCAGGGAAAATTTGATAAGCACCCAGCCCCCAGCCCCCAGCAAGTCACTGACCAAAGTTGTTTTTTCTATGCAGAAGTATAATTCTTCTGACTTTCACAAGAATATTTTTCTATAGCGTTTCAACCAAAATCATAATTCAATTACAGTGGTACCTCTACCTAACAAATGCCTCTACTTGCGAACTTTTCTAGATAAGAACTGGGTGTTCAAGATTATTTTGCTCTTCTCAAGAACCATTTTCTACCTACAAACCTGAGCCTCCAAAACTGTAACCGGAAAAGGTGGTGAGAAGCCTCTGTGGGACCTCTTTAGGAATCTCCTGGGAGGAAACAGGGCCAGAAAAGGCAAGGAGAAGCCTCCGTGGGGCCTCTATAGGAATCCTGGGAGGAAACAAGGCCAGAAAGGGTGAGGAGAAGCCTCCTTGGGGCCTCTTTAGGAATCTCCTGGGAGGAAACAGGGCCAGAAAAGGCGAGGAGAAGCCTCCGTGGGGCCTCTCTAGGAATCTCCTGGGAGGAAACAGGGCCAGAAAAGGCGAGGAGAAGCCTCCGTGGGGTCTCTCTAGGAATCTCCTGGGAGGAAACAGGGCCTCCACCCTCCCTGTGGTTTCCCCCAATCGCACGCATTATTTGCTTTTACATTGATTCCTATGGGGAAAATTGCTTTTTCTTACAAACTTCTCTACTTAAGAACCTGGTCCCGGAATGAATTAAGTTTGTAAGTAGAGGTACCACTGTACTATGCTATATTGGTTACATAGTTGTCTTATCACTTAAGCCTAGAGTAAATTTATACACAGTAAGAAAGAAAAATGAAAGAGAGAAGAAAAAGAAAGAAAAGGGGGGAAAGGAGAAAGGGAAAAAAGGGAGGAAGAGTAAAGACAGAAAGAGGGAAGAAAGGGAAAAAAGTGCTGTTGGTCAACTATTTCAGTTGACTCGCGCATTTGAGTGAACGGTTCCTAAGCACATTTATGCAATTAGTAAGTTCTTGATTTGCAAATACAGTTATCCTACAGTAAAATGCATTTATTTATGGCTCGAGATAGAAAAACATCCCCAAAATATGAACAAGCGGGATGATACCTCCCGCCCCTCCAGACATCTGGAAACCAGCCCTCATTAACAAACGTATCCCAGCCATAGAAACTGAAACCAGACTCAGAACACACATTGCAAAACAAGCAAGTAGCCTGCAAGCTCCAACTACTCGGGATATCACCCCTAATCCACAAACATTAACTAATCAGCATACCTCAGTTAAATCAACGACCCCAGGTATTACCCCACTGACTCACCAGGAAGTTTCTACACAGCAGGCAATTGCTGAGCCATCAAACCACACCCAGCCACCAGTATTAATAGAAGGAAGGCAGCTCAGGTCTCACTGTGTTCGCCCTAGAACAAGGACAGAAGCACCAGCCTGAAGATGATGAGTGGGACCTCGTCAAAACGTCACCAGAAATTTCTGAATCCTACACAGGAAGAAACCCAATAATTCTCTGCCTTACAAGGCAAAGATTGCTGGTTCAATTCCCAGTGGGTATGGCTAGCTGATGAGGCCAAAATAAGGCTGAAATAGATCTATCCTAGTGTCCCTTAATTTTCAAATTTAGCAAAAAAACATGTGACACACACACACACACATATATATATATGAATATATGCAGAGATGGTATTTATTATCATGGGATGTGCTGTATAACCAACATTTTAAATTGTGTCCAGAGACCAATTAGCAATCAAGGCAGCTCGCAGAGTGATGGCGAGATGTGCGTATGCCTAGGAAGGCCTGTTATTGCTCACGCGGCTGCATTTTGCACCAAGTGTAGTCTCCGAACGTTCTTTAAAGGGAGCCCCCATTTGCATTCTGTTACAGAGTTCTTGAAGCCACCTGGTTTTTAAGAAGAGGCTGGACATCCATTTGTCTGAAGTCGTATAGGACAGTGATGATGAACCTTTTTTCCTTCACATGCCAAAATTATTATTATTATTATTATTGTTGTTGTTGTTGTTTGTTTGTTTGTTTGTATTTGTTTGTTTGTTTGTTTGTTTGTTTATTTGTTTGTTTCTTTGTTTGTTTGTTTGTTTGTTTATTTATTTATTTGTATGCCGCCCCTCTCCGTAGACTCGGGGCGGCTCACAACAATAGCAAACACAATGTAAGAACAAATCTAATAATTTAAAAAACACTAAAAACCCCATTATTAAAAGCAAACATATACACAAACATACCATGTATAAACTGTAGAGGCCCGGGGGAGATGTCTCAGTTCCCCCATGCCTGACGGCAGAGATGGGTCTTAAGAACTTTACGAAAGGCAAGGAAGGTGGGGGCAGTTCTGATCTCCGGGGGGAGCTGGTTCCAGAGGGTCGGGGCCACCACAGAGAAGGCTCTTCTCCTGGGTCCTGCCAAATGACATTGTTTAGTCGACAGGACCCGGAGAAGGCCAACTCAGTGGGACCTAACCGGTCGCTGGGATTCGTGCGGCAGAAGGCGGTCCTGGAGATATTCTAGTCCAATGCCATGAAGGGCTTTATAGGTCATAACCAACACTTTGAATTGTGACCGGAAACTGATCGGCAACCAATGCAGACTGCGGAGTGTTGGTGTAACATGGGCATACCTAGGGAAGCCCATGATTGCTCTCGCAGCTGCATTCTGCACGATCTGAAGTTTCCGAACACTTTTCAAAGGTAACACTGAGGTGTGGAGGGGGGGGGGGGGTTGTCGTACATGTGCATGCCCACACCCATAAGTCCATGCCTGGGCAGGGCAAAAACATCTTCCCTTGACCTCCATAGGCCCTCCGGAGGCCAGAAATGGCCTGTTTCCCAACTTCTGGTGGGCCCAGTAGGCTGGTGTTTCACCCTCCCCAGGCTCCAAAGACTTCCCTGGAGCCAGGGGAGAATAAAAATGCCCTCTCCCATCTCCCAGAGGCTCTCTGGAAACTAAAAACACCCTCCCAGAGCCTCTGTGTGAGCCAAAAATCAGCTGGCTGGCAAACACATTCCTGTTGGAGCTGAGCTAGGGCAAATATCAACCAACAAATGCTCTACCCTCCACATCGGCAAAAAGAATCCAAACCGCACATGCGAACTGAATAAACAAATTCTCCCAGCCAACCCACACTCAGTAAAAGACCTTGGAATACTAATATCGAATGACCTAAGTGCTAAAGCCCACTGCAACAATATCACCAAAAAAGTTTCTAGAGTTGTTAACCTGATCCTATGCAGCTTTTGCTCAGGCAATCGCACACTACTCACAAGAGCCTACAAAACTTTTGCCAGACCCATCCTAGACTACTGCTCATCTGTCTGGAACCCATACCACATCTCAGACATCAACACCCTTGAAAATGTCCAAAGATACTTCACCAGAAGAGCCCTTCACTCCTCCACTCGAAACAGAATACCCTACGAAAATAGACTAACAATCCTAGGTCTAGAAAGCTTAGAACTACATCGCCTAAAACACGATCTAAGTATTGCCCACAAGATCATATGCTGCAATGTTCTACCTGTCAATGACTACTTCAGCTTCAATCGCAACAACACAAGAGCACGCAACAGATTCAAACTTAATATTAACCGCTCCAAACTTGACTGTAAAAAATATGACTTCAGCAACTGAGTTGTCGAAGCAAGGAACTCATTACCTGACTCAGTAGTGTCAACCCCTAACACCAAACATTTCTCCCTTAGACTCTCCACGATTGACCTCTCCAGGTTCCTTAGAGGTCAGTAAGGGGCGTGCATAAATGCACCAGTGTGCCTTCCGTCCCCTGTCCAATTGTCTCTCCTTATCTCATTTATCTTTTCTTCCTTTCAAATATGTTCACCTATACTTTGATATCTTTTCTTCTATTCTCTTCTTCATTTATATTATTACATATCTATTCTCTTCAATGTGTATTATGTATTGGACAAAATAAATAAAATAAATAAAATGGCTCGCATGTCAGCAGATATGGATACCTGTGCCATAAGTTCGCCATCACTGGTATAGGATCTCCTGCTTGAGCAGGGGGCTGGACTAGAAGACTTCCAAGATCCCTTCCAACTCAATTCTGATTCTGAGGACTATCCAGAGTAAGGGGTCAAGGCCATGATTTCCCTCCCGTAACCAGTGATGCAGGAGAGCCTTTCCTCGGTATCCAATCTATTATTAAGCTTTGCAGCGCCAATTTCTTCAAGAAGTGACTCTCCAGACACGGCTCTAAATGATTATATCTTACACAGCATTATCCATGTCTGGGTTCTTTCCTACCCTTTTTGTGCTGAGAAAAGCAGTTTATTTGCCACGGGAGAAGGGAAATGTACTCACCACAACTCTTCTGATGTCCTTTCCTAGACCAAACAGTGTTTCTTTGCAGTCACAGTAGAGTTGTTTATCAGCAACTCTGTCTGTTTGGCATTACTATGACAAACTGGAGTATGTATGATTGGTTTCTTAAATTGGGGTTTCTTTTTAAATTAACTTAAGTATTAGATTTGTTTATATTGTTTTGTTACTGTTGCTTGGCTGCATAGCTAGAGGTATAACAAGCAGGAAGAGGGAGATTATGATCCCGCTATATAGAATGCTGGTGAGACCACATTTGGAATACTGTGTTCAGTTCTGGAGACCTCACCTACAAAAAGATATTGACAAAATTGAACGGGTCCAAAGACGGGCTACAAGAATGGTGGAAGGTCTTAAGTATAAAACGTATCAGGAAAGACTTCATGAACTCAATCTGTATAGTCTGGAGGACAGAAGGAAAAGGGGGGACATGATCGAAACATTTAAATATATTAAAGGGTTAAATAAGGTCCAGGAAGGAAGTGTTTTTAATAGGAAAGTGAACACAAGAACAAGGGGACACAATCTGAGGTTAGTTGGGGGAAAGATCAAAAGCAACATGAGAAAATATTATTTTACTGAAAGAGTAGTAGATCCTTGGAACAAACTTCCAGCAGACGTGGTAGATAAATCCACAGTAACTGAATTTAAACATGCCTGGGATAAACATATATCCATCCTAAGATAAAATACAGAAAATAGTATAAGGGCAGACTAGATGGACCATGGGGTCTTTTTCTGCCGTCAGACTTCTATGTTTCTATGTTTCTATGTTAGCCGCCCCGACTCTGCAGAGAGGGGCGGCATACAAATTTGATAAATAAATAAATAAATGAATAAATGAATGAATGAATGAATGAATGAATGAATGAATAAATAAATAAATAAATAAAAGGAAATAATTGATTTTCGGAAGTGAGACGCAACAAGGAAAAATTGGGGCAAGGGGGGATTCCTTCCCAGAATTAAATCTGAAAAAGAAATTCCCTTGCCAGGGAAGAGCGGAGACGTATTTGATTCCAGGGAAAATGAAGACACAAACCGATTTACAAGGAAGCTGCTGCTATCTATATCACTAATTAAATAACCAATGAACTGAATATTGCTTGGAATTCAAAGGTCACTCCTCTCTTCAAGGCCTCCGGTTCCTAACAGGCAATGAATGAATGAATGAATGAATGAATGAATGAATGAATGAATGAATGAGTGAGTGAGTGAGTGAGTGAGTGAGTGAGTGAGTGAGTGAGTAAACAAACAAACAAACAAACAAACAAATAAATGGTGTTTTGCCCCTGAAAGATTTTGAAAGAAAATGCAGGGCATCCTGCATAAGCCACGCCCACAGTGTGGTAGTAAAAATTTTGGTAGTCCTTCACTGGGTGGAAGGGATTCCTATTGGTCTGTTCAGCAACTAAAGCTAGGAAGTAGCCTTTCAGGCTCTCAAAACAAACCCATTTACAGAGCATATTTTTCCCTTTATTTTTGTTTCCAAATCAGCAATTTAAGCCATCCTCCTGGTGCATGCTAAACTTTTAGATTGACATAATACATAAAGCTGAGAATTGGTCTCTGTTTGTCGTCACGTTTTGTGCCTTTAAAAATTAGGGATTTTCCCCTATTCCTTCTCCATCAGCTGGACTGTCAAAGCAATCCTCCGGAGTGCTTTAAAGTTAATTTAGATCACTCTGAAGTGGCCAAGGATATTAATTCTTTTATGTCTCACTTTTTCCTGCCAACCCACTGATTTTGGGTTGCCAATGTAAAAGAATTCTCTAAGGCAGTGATGGCGAAACCTTTTTTCCTCGGGTGCCGAAAGAGCGTGTGCTCATATGTTCCTGTTGGCTTCTAGGTGCTTACTAAGAAAGCATTTTTCAAAACGATCATCAGATCGTTAGTATTTCTTATACAGTATTATATGAATATGCTCTGATGCTAAGGAGCTAGAAGCTGCATCAACAGGGGAATACACTCCAAGACCAGGGAAGTCTTAATACCACACCTGGAGTACTGTATTCAGTTCTGGTCACCACACTTCAAAAGAGACATTGAAACTCTGGAGAAGGTGCAAAAAAGAGCAACCAAGATGATTAAGGGATTGGAAACCAAGATTTACAAAGAGAGACTGAGGGAACTGGGCATGGATAGCCTAGAGAAAAGGAGGACCAGAGCGGACATGATAGCAGTCTACAAGTATACGAGGGGATGTCACAGAGAGGAGGGGATCACTTTATTCTTCAGGGCACCAGAGGGACGGACGAGGAACAATGGCTGGAAGCTGACCAAGGAGAGATTCAACATGGAGATAAGGAGGAACTTCCTGACGGTCAGAGCGATCAACCAATGGAACAACCTACCAGCGGACGTTGTGAACTCCAACACTCTGGACATTTTTAAGAGAAGCTTGGACTGCCACTTGACTGGTGTACTATAGGGTTCCTGCTTGGGCAGGGGATTGAACCCGATGGCCTTCATGGTCCCTTTCAACTCTAACAATAAATAAATAAATAAGTTCTACTCCCCCTCCTCACCAGAAAAGAACTCTGTTCCAACTGCCAGTTGCCTTATATGAACATGCTCTGTTACACATTCTACATCAATTTTCAAGCTTTAAGTGTCATTGTATCATGACTACTCATTCATTTTCAAGCTTTAACTGTCAATTTATTCAAGCCCGATCATATAGTTTTGTAGTTAAGCACGGGAACCCAACTACTAATGCTGGTTTAAAATCTCTCTTCTAGCCACAGCATTCCACCTTCTCTCATGACCAGGAAGAAGATTGAGATGAGTTCCTAGGAGACCGTCTAAATAATATAGAAGTGTGAAATTCAGACTTTCAGCTTTAAATGTTACTGCTATCTGAATTGTCCATCAATGTTAGTGTAAATATTTACACCCCAGTTGGAGTAAATGAAATTGCACCACCTGTCAATCCCTTACTGCTCTCCGAAGCATTGTAGTGCTACACTCAAGATTCATCCTGTTTGGATTACCATGCTAGAGATGGGTGAGGAAAGTCAGTGGTTCTTTAAAATAAGCAAAATTGAGGAATCAAAGGAGATCTGAGAGGTCCTCCCGCTTCTAAGTTGGTTCACCTCAACGATGAGACGTTTGTGAACACCATTGTCACAAAAGCCACTCCGGCTGCAGAATAGCTAAAACATGAGCCAACAATGTGCAGCAGCAGCCAAAAAAGCCAATACAATCCTAAGCTGCATCAACAGGGGAATACACTCCAAGACCAGGGAAGTCTTAATACCACTCTACTACGCCCTGGTCAGACCACACCTGGAGTACTGTGTTTAGTTCTGGTCACCACACTTCAAAAAAGACATTGAAACTCTGGAGAAGGTGCAGAAAAGAGCAACCAAGATGATCAGGGGTCTAGAAACCAAGACTTACGAAGAGAGACTGCGGGAACTGGGCATGGATAGCCTAGAGAAAAGGAGGGCCAGAGCGGACATGATAGCAGTCTACAAGTATACGAGGGGTTGCCACAGAGAGGAGGGGATCACTTTATTCTTCAGGACACCAGAGGACCGGACGAGGAACAACGGCTGGAAGCTGACCAAGGAGAGATTCAACCTGGAAATAAGGAAGAACTTCCTGACGGTCAGAACGATCAACCAGTGGAACAACCTACCAGCGGACGTTGTGAACTCCAATACTCCGGACATTTTTAAGAGGAAATTGGATTGCCATTTGGCTGGGATGCTATAGGGTTCCTGCTTAGGCAGGGTGTTGGACTTGATGACCCGCATGGTCCCTTCCAACTCTAACAATAAATAAATAAATAAATAAATAAATAAATAAATAAATAAATAAATGGATGGATGGATGGATGGATGGATGGATGGATGGATGGATGGATGGATAGATAGATAGATAGATAGATAGATAGATAGATAGATAGATAGATAGATAGATAGATAGATAGATAGATAGATAGAAGGAAATAATTGATTCTCGGAAGTGAGATGCAACAAGGAGAAATTGAGGCAAGGGGGGATTCCTTCCTTTCCTTCCTAGAATTGAATCTGAAAAATAAATTCCTTTGCCGGGGAAGAGCGGAGAAGTATTTGATTCCAGGGAAAATGAAGACACAAACCGATTTACAAGGAAACCGCTGCTATCTATATCACTAATTAAATAACCAATGAACTGAATATTGCTTGGAATTCAAAGGTCACTCCTCTCTTCAAGGCCTCCGGTTCCTAACAGGCAGTTTCGAGATAGGCAGTCCAATTTACGCCTTGATAGATAATGATCTGGGCATTCACAAGAGATCTTTAATTTCCTAGTGATGAAAATTTGTCTGTTCTAATGTTCCAAGTGATCTATCTTCTGGAGCATTGGCGCATGCTACCAGGAACTCTTTGACAATTTTTTCTTTTCTTTTTAAATATTTTTATTAATTTTCCACTTTTAAAAAAGAAAACACAATAGTAAGTACAGAAGAAACATAGAAACATAGAAGACTGACGGCAGACAAAGACCTCATGTGATGTGATGTGCCGGTGCCTGGACGCTGTTGGGGCCTGGATGGGTGTCAACAGACTCAAGCTCAACCCGGATAAGACGGAGTGGCTGTGGGTTTTGCCTCCCAAGGACAATCCCATCTGTCCGTCCATTACCCTGGGGGGGGAGTTATTGACCCCCTCAGAGAGGGTCCGCAACTTGGGCGTCCTCCTCGATCCACAGCTCACATTAGAACAACATCTCTCAGCTGTGGCGAGGGGGGCGTTTGCCCAGGTTCGCCTGGTGCACCAGTTGCGGCCCTATTTGGACCGGGATTCACTACTCACAGTCACTCATGCCCTCATCACCTCGAGGTTCGACTACTGTAATGCTCTCTACATGGGGCTACCTTTGAAAAGTGTTCGGAAACTTCAGATCGTGCAAAATGCAGCTGCGAGAGCAGTCATGGGCTTACCTAGGTATGCCCATGTTTCACCATCACTCCGCAGTCTGCATTGGCTGCCGATCAGTTTCCGGTCACAATTCAAAGTGTTGGTTATGACCTTTAAAGCCCTTCATGGCATTGGACCAGAATATCTCCGAGACCGCCTCCTGCCGCACGAATCCCAGCGACCGATTAGGTCCCACAGAGTGGGCCTTCTCCGGGTCCCGTCAACTAAACAATGTCGGTTGGCGGGCCCCAGGGGAAGAGCCTTCTCTGTGGCGGCACCGGCCCTCTGGAACCAACTCCCCCCGGAGATTAGAACTGCCCCTACTCTTCCTGCCTTCCGTAAACTCCTTAAAACCCACCTCTGCCGTCAGGCATGGGGGAACTGAAACATCTCCCCCTGGGCATGTTTAATTTATGCATGGTGTGTCTGTGTGTGTGTCTGTTAGTATCTGGGTTTTTTAAATATTTAAATATCTTAAATCTGTCTGATTACTATGATTTGTTTTACATGCTGTGAGCCGCCCCGAGTCTTCGGAGAGGGGCGGCATACAAATCCAAGTAATAAATAAATAAATAAATCTAGTCTGCCCTTATACTATTTCCTGTATTTTATCTTACAATGGATATATGTTTATCCCAGGCATGTTTAAATTCAGTTACTCTGGATTTACCAACCACGTCTGCGGGAAGTTTGTTCCAAGGATCTACTACTCTTTCAGTAAAATAATATTTTCTCACGTTGCTTTTGATCTTTCCCCCAAAATAAAAGAAAATTAAACTAATAATAGTATATACAGATATTAGCATTATATTAGCATTAAAGTCACCATATTTATATTATATTAATTATACGCCAGACTATCATTTGTCTCAGGTATATAAATACATGCTTTTTTCCATTAACAAATTAATTTCATATATTGATATTTCAATGATTTATCATGCAGGCTATATTGCCCCCCCTCCCCGAATTGTAAAGTCTAGATTTTATTTATTACATACTTCAAAATATTTTTTAAAAGTAAAAATAATAAACAAATTAACATTATTAAAACAATCCCTCTCCTAGAAGAATGCAATACTTTGAGGAATATTTTAAAAAGCAGAGTATTAAAGTTTCTTTAAGTGAAAAATGGAGAAAGATTTTTTTTAGAGGCAGAAAGCAACCCCCACTTTTCTTAATAGCCCACAGCAGATGTCAACACTTAAGAGATGAAGAGCTAATTGGGGGGTGGGGGGTGGAAGGAAGACAAATATCTAGATAGCTCTATTCATAAGCAAAGCAAGTACTGCAGGCAGAAATCCATTGGAGGCAGGATATTTGGAAACTCCCTGCAGCAAAGTCTGAATAAAGGCAGAATGATGGGATTAGCCCTCACTCAAGATCCAAAAATAGGACGAAAGCCATTAAGCCACAATAGGAATTGCCCAACAGCCTTTCAGACCACTCCAAACTGAGCTCAGACAAACACTTAGGATTTACATTTTCTCTTTTGCCTATAGAGCAGAGATGGGCTCCTATGGGTACAGTCAGGAATGCAGAACCGGTAAGAAAAAATTGATTTTTTTTTCTTTTTTTTCCCTCTTCTCGGCTCTGGGTATGTTTTTCCTATCACAGTAAATGAGATTGAATGTGTATAATTTTAGAAGAGCTGTGCGTGCATGTGTGTGTGTGTGTATACATACACATAGAGTTATATAGTGTTGTGGTTAGCTCTAGCCCAGCTCCTGCCCAAGGACTGTGGATGTGGGGAAGACATCCACATGCTGCAGGCCTGTTTCCCCCCCCCCCCCCGGTGGAGTCTGCTGATGAAGGCTCCTCTGACCAAGAAGACATGAGTGAAGGGGAGGAGGAGAGTGTGGCAGACAGCTCAGAAGGAGATCAATTATCTAGCTCCTCCTTGGATTCAGAACAAGAGTTAATGATACAGCCACACATGGGGAAAGCAATGCATAGGCAACAACAACTGAGAGATTATTATCAAAGAAAATGAGGCCACCTGTGGTTGGGTGTGCCTGTGTGTAATATGTATTACATATATGGCATATATACATAGAATTAAATAGTATATTTTGGATGTTCAGTAATAGTAAATAAATGGGAAAATTGTATCTCTTTTAGGCGAGGAGAGGCCAGGCACCCTAACCCTAACCCAAACCCTTGACATGAGTGACTTCGGGTTGGCCACCTTTAAGCCAGTCACATGACCTTTAAGCCATCACCCCCAGTCACATGATCATCAAGCCACTCCCACCTGGTCACATGGCTGGCAAGCCACACCCACAAAATAATCCACACCCACAGTGTGATAGTAAAAAAAATTTGCAGCCTGCTATAGAGCCAGCTGTGACCCGTACATGACCCCATGGGAATCTGACAACAGCCAATAGAATACATGCTCTTGCACAGGAACAGAAAGCTCAAGCGCAAAGCCAAAAGAGGCATACCCCCCACAATTCTCAACTCCATTTTGCCAGCTGCCCAGAACCACAAACCAATGTAGTTCTGCTTCATCGATAAACCATCTTTTCAATCAGCCTCCATGTTTCCACTGTCTTTCTCCCGGCTTGGAATTGAACCAGATGTAAATTGTTTCCCACACATGGAAAATATCTCTTTGCTCATACAGGTCAAGCCTGACCCACAATCACATTTCTCAGGGGTGGATGGGGTGGATGGGGGGGGGAATGCAGTGGGGTAGTGAAAATGGAGTTCCACCCCAGAGCACCCAATTTGCACTGAAATACTGTATGTTGAAAGAAAATGCAGGGCACCCTGCATAAGTAAAAAAGTTTGGTAGCCCTTCACTGACATTTCTGCAACATTTCTGTTGTATAGCAAGGCAATTACTGCATTGCACCCAAGTTTATGAGCTCTTTTCTGCCCCAATTGTAAACTGCAGTTGTTAAATGAGTCCGGCAATCATTAAGTAAATCCAGCCTTTCCCCATTAACTTTGCTTGTTGGAATTTGGCTGGGAAGGATGCAAATGGGGATCGCATGACTCCCCAAGAGGCTGCAACCATCATAAATGCAGGTGATCCTTGACTTACGACCACAACTGAGTCCAGCATTTCCATTGTTAAATGGGGGGGATTAAGAGGGCTGTGCCCCATTTTATGACCTTTCTCGACATGATTTTTTAAGTGAATCGCTGCAGTTGTTAAGTTAGCAATGTGGTTATGTGAACTTGGCTCCCCCCGTTGACTTTGTCAGAAGGTTGAAAAAGGCACTCGCGTGACCTCAGGACACTGTGACCGTCATAAATATGAGTCACTTCCCAAGCTTCTGAATTTTGATCACATGATCATGGCCATGATGCAACAATCATAAGTTCCTTTTTCCAATCCCATTGTAATTTTGATTGGTCACTAAATGAAGTAGTGTAGGGTTTCCTGCCTAAGCAGGGGGTTGGACTAGAAGACTTCCAAGATCCCTTCCAAGTCTGTTATTCTATTCTATTCTATTCTGTTCTATACTATTCTATTCTATTTTGTTCCATTCTATTCCATTCCATTCCTTATTTCTATTCTATTCGATTCGATTCCATTCCATTGTACTCTACTCCACTCCATTCCACTCCACTCCATTCCACTCCACTCCATTCCATTCCATTCTATTCCATTCCATTCCTTATTTCTATTCTATTCGATTCCATTCCATTCCATTGTACTCTACTCCACTCCATTCCACTCCACTCCGTTCCATTCCATTCCATTCCGTTCCATTTCATTCCTTATTTCTATTCTATTCAATTCAATTCCATTCCATTGTACTCTACTCCACTCCACTCCACACTGTTCTGTTCCATTCCATTCTATTCTATTCTATTCTATTCTATTCTATTCTATGAGCACTGTACTCCTCCACCTTTCACAATGTCATCCCTATTTTCTTCCCTGTGCAAATGTCTAAAGCAGGCTGGGTTTTTTTTTCCCCATCCACCACAATAAGACAGATTGAAAAAAACGCATGTCCTTTTTCCCCCTCCTCCATATGCGGCAGTACATCAAAATTAGCAAATTGAAGAGCAGATTATTATTTAGTATCATCTTAATGATTGAGACAGCTGGATTATCCAACTTGACTTTTCTCATGGTCTCAGGGTCAGTATTTCATTGCTTCAGTTTGTGCCTTGCTACAGCAGTTGCTTCTGCAGGAATCTCTCTCTGTGTGTGTATATATATGTGTGTGTCTTTGCAATTTCTTCTGGCTAGGACTTTTCTCCTTTCTTATTATTATACTGGGGTGGAGAGAATTCCAGCATCCGGCAAGATTGTCCTTTTAATGCCGGCCGGAAGCCCGCAACCAAAAACTGCCCAGTCCAAAGGGAGGTGGTGTTTTACCGTTGCCTATAAATAATGCGGTTTGAACAGTTCCAGGGAATTCCATCTATCACTTTAGTTGGCACTGAAAGCTAGAAAGGAATGAAGGAAGATTCCTAAATGAAGAGGAGAAGAAATCACTTGCCTTATGGATCATGATTCCCAGTTGCCATTCGCTTAGCTATTAGCTATGGAGCCCTGCTGGTGCAGGGGTTAGAATGCAGCATTGCAGACAAACTATGCCCGTTGTCAGGAGTTTGACCTTGACAAGTTCTAGGTTGACTCAGCTTTCCATCTTTCCGAGGTTAGTAAAATGAGGATCCAGATTGTTGGGGGCAAGACGCTGACTCTGAAAACCACTTAGTGAGGGCTGTAAAACACTGTGTAGTGGTATATACTGTAAGTCTACGTGCTTATTCAATTCTGTTCTGTTCTGTTCTGTTCCGTTCCACTCCATTCCATTTTACCCTACCCAACCCTACCCTATCCTACCCTGCCTTACCCTACCCTACCCTACCAGACCCTATCCTATCCTACTTCAAGAGGGCTGTAAACCACTGTGAAGTGATATATAAGTGCCCTATTCTATTCTATTCTCCCATTCCATTCCATTCTACCCTACCCTACCCTATCCTATCCTGTCCTGTCCTACCTTATTTCGAGAGGGCTCTAAACCACTATGAAGTGATACAGTGTTCCCTCGATTTTCGCGGGTTCGAACTTCACGAAACGGCTATACCATGGTTTTTCAAAAATATAAATTAAAAAATACTTTGCGGGTTTTTCCCCTATACCACGTTTTTTCCTGCCCGATGACGTCATATGTCATCACCAAACTTTCATCCTCCTTTAATAAATATTTTTTTAAAATAAACTTTAATAAATAAACATAGTGAGTAATAATATAAATGGTTGCTAAGGGAATGGGAAATTGTAATTTAGGGGTTTAAAGTGTTAAGGGAAGGCTTGTGACACTGTTCATAGGCAAAAATAGTGTATTTACTTCTGCATCTCTACTTCGCAGAAATTCGATTTTCGCGGGCAGTCTCGGAACACATCCCCCGCGAAAATCGAGGGAACACTGTATATATATAAGTCTAACTCTAAGTATTCTATTATATCCTATTCTATCCTATTCTCTACTCTATTTTACTCTACTCTACTCCCATTCCATTCCAGTCCATTCTACCCTACCCTATCCTATCCTACCCTACTTTGAGAGGGCTGTAAACCACTATGAAGTGATATATAAGTCTAAATGCTTTATTCTGTTCTATTCTATTCCATATTCTATGGCCATGCAGATGCTACAATGGTTGTAAATGTGAGAAGTGTTCATAAGAGCCGGGGTGGCGCAGCAGGTAGAGTGCTGTACTGCAGGCCACTGAAGCTGACTGTAGATCTGAAGGTCAGCGGTTCAAATCTCATCCCTGGCTCAAGGTTGACTCAACCTTCCATCCTTCCGAGATGGGTAAAATGAGGACCCGGATTGTGGGGGCAATATGCTGGCTCTGTTAAAAAGTGCTATTGCTAACATGTTGTAAGCCGCCCTGAGTCTAAGGAGAAGGGTGGCATAAAAATTGAATGGATGGATGGATGGATGGATGGATGGAATGAATGAATGAATGAATGAATGAATGAATGAATGAATAAATAAATAAATAAATAAATAAATAAATAAATAAATAAATAAATAAAGTCACCGTTTTCAGTGCTGTTGTCATTTTGAACAGTTACTAAAACAAATGGTTATTAACTTGTAACCATGTTGCTTTTGCCCAAATCCAGAAAACCGGGTTTTGTCAGCTTGTTGGAGATGCCAAATAGCAATGGAGACAATCCAGTGGCTGATTTGATTGTGTTGTCGCTGCCATGGAAAGTAGTGAATGTGTGTTTTGTGTTTTTTTCTTAGTACATGTTGGATTTGGTAAATATTGTAAGCTACCCCGAATTGACTGTGTCTGAGTTCATTGGCTTTATACATTTCTTGGAAGAATAAATAATAAGTAAGTGAGATCGACCATGACTCCTTAGTTGCACTGTGTATCCTTAATTCTGACAATGTCCAAGAATGACCTTTGATAAGTCTGAAATCTCAACGGAGAATGTAGAACAACATAATATAGAATTTGAAGCCTTGATGCCCATTAGTGTACAACAGAATAACAGATTTGGAAGGTGTTCTGTCGGGCTCTCTGGTAGACTCCTCCCAAAAATTCACAGGTACAAATTTCAGGCACACACATGTTTGAAAATTCAAAACAATGTTCTTTATAATGAAAATTCACTTAAACTAAGCCCTCTTTTGGTATAGCAAAGAGCACTGGTCTCCAAACAAACTGGTAATTTGTACAAGTCCCTTATCAGTTCTGTGATACTTAGCTTGCAGCTGTGAGGCAATTCACAGTCCTTCTTCTTCCACAAAGTGAAACACACTTCGCTCTGGTTTAGTTTCAAAGGGGGGAAAAATCAGCACACAAAAGGTCAAAGTCAGTAAGGCAGTCACAAAACACAACGATCAGATAATCCTCCACAATGGCCAAACCCACATGCTGCTATTTATAGCAGCCTCACTAATTACCACAGCTCCACCCAACCACAGGTGGCCTCATTTTCTTTGATAATAATCTCTCAGTTGTTGGTGCCTATGCATCGCTCTCCGCATGCGTGGCTGTATCATTAACTCTTGTTCTGAATCCAAGGAGGAGCTAGATAATTGATCTCCTTCTGAGCTGTCTGCCACACTCTCCTCCTCCCTGTCACTCATGTCTTCTTGGTCAGAGAAGCCTTCATCATCAGATTCCACCGGGGGGTGGGCAAAACAGGCCTGCAGCATGTGGATGTCTCCCCCACATCCACAGTCCTTGGGGCAGGAGCTGGGCCAGAGCTGACCACAACAGAAGGGAACTTCTATTCCACCCCTGCTCGAGCAGAAGACCCTATACAGTTTCAGGCAGTTGGTTGTCCAATCTCTTCTTAAAAACTTCCAGTTTTGGAGCATCCACAACCTCCGGAGGCAAGTCGTTCCATTGGTTAATTGTTCTCACTGTAAGGAAATTTCTCCTTGTTTCTAGGTGGCTTCTCCCCTTCATTAGTTTCCACCCATTGCTTCTTGTTCCGCCTTCAGGTATTTTGGAGAATAGTTTGACCCCTCATTCTTTGTAGGGGCTCCTCAAATATTGAAACATTACCCCTAGTCCTTCTGTTCATTAAACTAGACATACCCAATTTCTGCCATCGTTTTTCATAGATTTTATCCTCCAGTCCCCTAATCAACTTCGTTGCTCTGCTCTGTACTGTTTCTAGAGTGTCGACATTTTTTATATATCATGATTTCCAACACAAACATAGAGGTAGGATGAGAATCAACAATGGGCAGCAAGATGTATACCACTAGACTAGACTACAGACTGGACGGGACCGAAATAGAATGGAGTAGAGTAGAGTAGAGTAGAGTAGAGTAGAGTAGAGTAGAGTAGAGTAGAATAGAATAGAATTCTTTATTGGCAAAGTGTGATTGGACACACAAGGAATTTGTCTTTGGTGCAGATGCTCTCAGTGTACATGAAAGAAAAAATACATTTGTCAAGAATCATGAGATACAGCACTTAATGATTGTCATAGGGTACAAATAAGCAATCAGGAAACAATCAATATTAACATAAATTGTAAGGATACAAGCAACAAATTAGAATCACACAGTCATAAGTGGGAGGAAATGGGTGATAGGAACGACAAGAAGACTAATAGTAAGTAATGCAGCCTTAGTAATTAGTTTGACAGTGTTGAGGGAATTATTTGTTTAGCAGAGTGATGGCATTTGGAGGAAAAATGTTCTTGTGTCTAGTTGTCTTGGTGTGCATGCTCTATAGTGTTGTTTTGAGGGTAGGAGTTGAAACAATTTACATCCAGAATGTGAGTAAAATATTTTCACAGCCCTCTTTTTTGACTCGTGCAGTATACAGGTCTTCAATGAAAGGCAGGTTGGCAGCAATTTTTTTTTTTATTTATTTTTTTTTTTTGTCCAATACAAAATACGGGTTTTAGTGGGTATATATCTATATATACATAGTAAAATACATGATGAAGGTTATAGAGGAGATACTCATAGTAAAATATATCTAAGAAATAATAGAAAAGAGGGTATAGTAATAGAACATATCAATGAAAGGATAGAAGAAGAGATATAGGAATAGAAGAAAGGTATAGGAGATATAGGAGAGCAATAGGACAGGGGACGGAAGGCACTCTAGTGCACTTGTACTCGCCCCTTACTGACCTCTTAGGAATCTGGATAGGTCAACTGTAGATAATCTAAGGGTAAAGTGTTGGGGGTTTGGGGATGACACTATGGAGTCTGGTAATGAGTTCCACGCTTCGACAACTCGGTTACTGAATTCATATTTTTTACAGTCAAGTTTGGAGCGGTTAATATTAAGTTTAAATCTGTTGTGTGCTCTTAATTTGTTGACTATTCTGTCAACTCAACGATGGATGAAGACCATCCCAATGTGGACAATGCAACCACACTACGACACTTTAGATTGCCATTCTACATCTAGGTCTTTCTAAAGAAATCCCATCTAACTCAAAAGGAAATACAACGGAGTGGATTTGAATCAGAGCAAGCTTGCTTACCTGGGGCCTAAAAATATCCCACCACATTAGCAAAATATTAAATTTGCTTCTCACTTCGTTCAGTAGGAGTAGTGGAGTAGATTCAATGTTGTATATGGAATGAATGAGTATGAGTGTGATGGTTGGGGTGGGTGGGAATATGGTATGGATGGGATGAGTGACAGTAGTATGAGTAGTAGTATGGGATGAGTGACAGTAGTATGAGTGACAGAATTGGCCCACCTGACGCTCGGGAGGCAGGGGAGGAAGGGGCATTGATCTCTGGGGTGGCAGAGGGCCGGAATATCCCTGTGTTGCTGGGGAGAGGCAGATATGGCGGGGGTCACAGAGTTAGCCGTTCCAGGGGAACGAGAGACCGTTGCTTAATAACGGTCCCTTGTTCCAACTCTGTGAGCCCAATCTTGGGTACTGGTGATGAGTGTAACTCTGGCCCTGGACTCAGGTTGCTGCTGCTCAATGCCAGGTCGGTGGTAAATAAAGCTCTCCTCATCCGGGATTTGATCCTGGATGAGGAGGCCGACCTGGCATGTATCACTGAAACCTGGCTGGGCCCAGAGGGAGGTGTTCCTCTCTCTGAAATTTGCCCAGCTGGGTTTCAGATATGGCATCAACCTCGACCCCAGGGAAGGGGGGGAGGAGTGGCTATTATAGCCAGGGAGAGCCTTTGCCTACGTGGACTCATTGCTCCGGAAATTGCGGGTTGCGAGTCACTCTTGATGAGGTTGGACTTAGGGGTTCAGGTGGGCTTATTTCTCACGTACCTGCCTCCCAGCTGCGTGTCAAAAGCCCTGCCTGTGCTACTCGAGGAGGTAGCCGGGTTGGCGGTGGAGTTCCCCAGACTTATTGTCTTGGGGGACTTCAACCTGCCATCACTCGGCGAAACCTCGGGGTTGGCACAGGAGTTCATGGCCACCATGACAGCCATGGACCTGACTCAAGTAGTACGGGGTCCGACTCATGAGGGGGGGCACGCACCTGACATGGTATTCCTTTCCGAGCAATTGAGCAATGGTCTGAGACTAAGGGGCTTAGAAGCAGTGCCTTTGTCATGGTCAGACCATTTTCTACTACGGCTTGACTTCCTGGCTCCAATCCTTCCCCGCAGGGAGGCGGAACCAATGAAGATGTTCCGCCCCAGACGCCTAATGGATCCAGAGGGTTTCCAGACGGCGCTTGGGGTTATTCCAGAGGCACTCATCCACAGTTCGGCGGAGTCTCTTGCGGAGGCCTGGAATACGGCTGCTGCGGAGGCTCTTGACCGGATTGCGCCTTTGCGACCTCTCCGTGGCGCTAGACCCCGTAGAGCCCCATGGTTCAACGAGGAGCTCCGGGAGTTGAAACGCCAAAAGAGACGTCTAGAGAAGCGATGGAGGAAGAGTAGGTCTGAATCTGATCGAACACTTGTAAGAGCTTTTATTAAGACCTACAAAGTGGCGCTCAAGGCGGCAAGATGCGCGTACCATGCCGCCTTGATTGCATCAGCGGAATCCTGCCCGGCCGCTCTGTTTAGGGTGACCCGCTCCCTTCTTAACCAGGGGGGAGTTGGGGAGCCCTTGCAGAGTAGTGCCGAGGAGTTTAACACGTTTTTCGCTGATAAAGTCGCTCAGATCCGGGCCGACCTCGACTCCAATTGTAAAACAGAGTCGACTGACAACGAGTCAGTCGAGGTGACTGGGGCACGTACTTGTCCACCTGTCTGGGAAGAGTTTGATCTGGTGACACCTGATGAAGTGGACAAGGCCATTGGAGCTGTGAGTTCCGCCACCTGTTTACTGGATCCGTGTCCCTCCTGGTTGGTCTCGGCCAGCAGGGAGGTGACACGGAGCTGGGCCCAGGAGATTACCAACGCTTCCTTGGGGAGGGGAGTTTTTCCATCACTCTATAAAGAAGCGCTTGTGCGCCCCCTCCTCAAGAAGCCCTCCCTGGACCCAGCAGTACTTAACAACTATCGTCCAGTCTCCAACCTTCCCTTCATGGGGAAGGTTGTCGAGAAGGTGGTGGCACTCCAGCTCCAGCGGTCCTTGGAAGAAGCCGATTATCTAGGTCCCCAGCAGTCGGGCTTCAGGCCCGGTTACAGCACGGAAACCGCTTTGGTCGCGTTGATGGATGATCTCTGGCGGGCCCGGGACAGGGGTTTATCCTCTGTCCTGGTGCTCCTCGATCTCTCAGCGGCTTTCGATACCATCGACCATGGTATCCTTCTGCACCGGTTGGAGGGGTTGGGGGTGGGAGGCACTGTGCTTCAGTGGTTCTCCTCCTACCTCTCTGGCCGGTCGCAGTCGGTGTTAGTGGGGGGTCAGAGGTCGACTCCGAGGTCTCTCCCTTGTGGGGTACCTCAGGGGTCGGTCCTCTCCCCCCTGCTATTTAACATCTACATGAAACCGCTGGGTGAGATCATCCAAGGACATGGGGTGAGGTATCATCAATATGCCGATGATACCCAGCTTTACATCTCCACCCCATGCCCAGTCAACGAAGCGGTGGAAGTGATGTGCCGGTGCCTGGAGGCTGTTGGGGCCTGGATGGGTGTCAACAGACTCAAGCTCAACCCGGATAAGACGGAGTGGCTGTGGGTTTTGCCTCCCAAGGACAATCCCATCTGTCCGTCCATTACCCTGGGGGGGGGAATCATTGACCCCCTCAGAGAGGGTCCACAACTTGGGCGTCCTCCTCGATCCACAGCTCACATTAGAGAACCACCTTTCAGCTGTGGCGAGGGGGGCGTTTGCCCAGGTTCGCCTGGTGCACCAGTTGCGGCCCTATCTGGACCGGGACTCATTACTCACAGTCACTCATGCCCTCATCACCTCGAGGTTCGACTACTGTAATGCTCTCTACATGGGGCTACCTTTGAAAAGTGTTTGGAAACTTCAGATCGTGCAGAATGCAGCTGCGAGAGCAGTCATGGGCTTACTCAGGTATGCCCATGTTTCACCATCACTCCGCAGTCTGCATTGGCTGCCGATCAGTTTCCGGTCACAATTCAAAGTGTTGGTTATGACCTTTAAAGCCCTTCATGGCACTGGACCAGAATATCTCCGAGACCGCCTTCTGCAGCACGAATCCCAGCGACCGATTCGGTCCCACAGAGTGGGCCTCCTCCGGGTCCCGTCAACTAAACAATGCCAGTTGGCGGGCCCCAGGGGGAGAGCCTTCTCTGTGGCGGCACCGGCCCTCTGGAACCAACTCCCCCCGGAGATCAGAACTGCCCCTACTCTTCCTGCCTTCCGTAAACTCCTCAAAACCCACCTTTGCCGTCAGGCATGGGGAAACTAAACATCTCCCCCTGGGCATGTTGAAGTTATATATGGTATGCCTGTATGTGTGTATGTTAGTATAGGGGATTTTCTTAAACTTATAATATTTTAATTAATTGGATTGTATTGGATTGTTTTTCACTTGTTGTGAGCCGCCCCGAGTCTTCGGAGAGGGGCGGCATACAAATCCAAATAATAATAAACGGCAAATCCTGAAAGTCAAAAGCAAGGGAGCAGCCCAGTAAAAAAAAAAAAAAAAAAAAAAGCAGTCACGTTCTTCCCTTTGTATGTATATAAGATGTGGGCAAAAGGAAGAATTAAGAGCCTTCCACAAATTGGATGCAAACCTGCAGTGTGACTTGGCAGATTTTAAGATGCACGGACGGAAATAGAGTTTGCAAATTATGCGCACTAATAATTCCGCGCTGTTTTGCATTCGTTAACCCCTATTTTTCACTCAAGGCTCCATATGTTAAGAAAAAGGTAGGGGCTGGTCCTCACTTCCCTAAATACAACATAACCGGCTCCGTTAATTATTTTTCTAGACCAAGCCCTCCTAATGTGTCTTCACTTTCATCCCCATTGGCCAGAGGCAGTTCAGATGCATCTTTAACAGTTTCAATTTTAAAGTAATCAGGGTTTCTCCCCTACCAATAGGAGTCCAGTCTTTTCTTGAAGGTCACTAATGTTGGAGCGTTCACCACCACTGCCGGCAAGCCGTTCCACTGGTTGATCGCTCTCACCGTCAAAAAGTTTCTCCTTATTTCCAGGTTGAATCTCTCCTTGGACAGTTTCCAGAAGTTGCTCCTTGTCTGGCTCTCTGGCGCTTTGGAAAATAATAGAAACATAGAAACATAGAAGACTGACGGCAGAAAAAGACCTCATGGTCCATCTAGTCTGCCCTTATACTATTTTCTGTATTTTATCTTAGATGGATATATGTTTATCCCAGGCATGTTTAAATTCCGTTAATGTGGATTTACCAACCACGTCTGCTGGAAGTTTGTTCCAAGGATCTACTACTCTTTCAGTAAAATTTATTTTTATTTATTTATTTATTAGATTTGTATGCCGCCCCTCTCTGTAGACTCGGGGCGGCTCACAACAATAACAAAGACAATGTAAGAACAAATTTAATAATTTAAAAAACACTAAAAACCCCATTATTAAAAGCAAGCATACACACAAACATACCATGTATAAACTGTATAGGCCCGGGGGAGATGTCTCAGTTCCCCCATGCCTATATGGGTCTTAAGAACTTTACGAAAGGCAAGGAGGGTGGGGGCAGTTCTGATCTCCGGGGGGAGCTGGTTCCAGAGGGTCGGGGCTGCCACAGAGAAGGCTCTTCTCCTGGGTCCCGCCAAACGACATTGTTTAGTTGAGAAAATAATATTTTCTCACGTTGCTTTTGATCTTTTCCCCAACTAATTTCAGATTGTTCCCCCTTGTTCTTGTGTTCACTTTCCTATTAAAAAAACTTCCCTCCTGAACCTTATTTAACCCTTCCACATATTTAAATGTTTCAATCATGTCCCCCCTTTCCCTTCTGTCCTCCAGACTATACAGATTGAGTATATTGATTATTGTAATCTACCATAATCTAAAGGCTACCTGTACAGTATATGCATTTTCTAGAAGAGGATCAATTAGGATCTGTCATGGGAAAAAGTTCACAGTCAAACAAACTCTGGGTCACGACTAGAATGTGGATCAGAAGATGATGGCGTAAATGGGCAAAGGATGATGGGTCAACAGCTGAAAACAGCCAAGGTAGTTGTCCTTGGACAAATAAATTTAACCTGCAGCAATTAGTAGATGATATAAGTGTGACACCCAGGCATAAATTAACCTTGATAAGAAACAATGGTTCGATATGCAGGGATTGTACAAGAACAGGGCAAGCTGGTTTCCTTCCTTGTTTTCCGGATAGTTAGCAACTCTAGATGATGACATTTAAGAAAGAAGGGGTGTCTTTGTATGTGTGCCTATACACATCTTTTTATGTATAACCAGAGAAAGGCATTTTTTAAAAAAATTAAAAATTTAATTTTTTAAAAAAAATAAAAAAATATTTAAAAATAAAAAAATATTTTTTAAAAAAATAAAAATTTAATTTTTTAAAGAAATTAAGAATTTATTTTTTAAGAAATTAAAAAAAATAAGAAATTAAAAATTTATTTTTTCAAGAAATTAAAAATTTAATTTTTTCAAGAAATTAAAATTTAATTTTTTAAAAAAAATTACAATTTCTTATCTAAGTTTGAAAAAGTGCCTTAATCATTATATCGCACTCTTCCCATAACTGCAACTGCACTGCCCCACCCCCCTTGTAATAATTGCAAAAGAGCAACAACAAAAAACCCACAAGAAGGCCTTGCAAATGAGGAGGGCTATTCCCCAATTATGGAAATCTGACTTCTTCTTTACTGAGTTTTCCAAAAGCATGCAATGGAACTGGAAAAGGTGCAAAAAAGGGCAACAAGAAGGAAATGGAGCACCTCCTTATGAAAGCAGGTTGCAACGCCTTGGTCTCTTCAGCCTTGAAAGACGATGTTTAAGAAGTGACTTGATCGAAGTGTGTAAAATTATGCCTGGGATAGAAAAGATGGATAGAGGAAAATTCTTTTCTCTATCGCACAATACTAGGACAAGGGGGCACTCCCTAAAGCTCATAGGTAAGAAAGTGAGGACAAATAAAGGGAAATATTTCTTCACCCAAAGGGTCTTTGATTTATGGAATCCACTTCCAGAACAGGTCATGACAGCTGCCAGCCTGGATAGCTTCAAGGCAGGATGAGACAGATTCATGGATGCCAAGTGTATTGAAACGGATGTCCAAGTGCTGCCTCCATGTTGGTTGAGACAGGCAGGATTCCCTTGGGTCCCATTTGTTGGGCTCAAGAGAAAGGGGGGGTTTGCCTTCTCTTTCTGCCCAATATCCCCATGGACAATTGGTGGGTCATTGTGTGACACAGAATGCTGGACTCGATGGGCTTTGGCCAGTGAAGGGCTACCAAAATTTTAACTACCATACCGTGGGCGTGGCTTATTTTGTGGGTGTGGCTTGATGTTCATGTGACTGGGCAGAAATGGCTTACATTAGGTTTCAAACATTATTCATTTTATTTCTGGAGCAGGGGTCCCCAAACTTGGCAACTTTTAAGACTTGTGAATTTCAACTCCCAGAATTCTCCAGACAGGTTCTAGAAAATATCATAGCCATTCGGAAAAGAGGGGGAGGCAAAAATCCAGATCCCATAGAATTAATTCCAGATCTTATCTCCTTATATTTTTCCTATATTTTGTTTGTAGCAGAATCGGCAGCTTTAGGGTTTTTAAACACTTTCGGGAAGAACGCAGAGGCTGCCCAAAGAAGACGCCCTGCATTTTTTTTCAACACCTTTTGGTGCAAATTGGGTGCTCCAGGGTGGAGCTCCACTTTCGCTACCCCACTGCGTTCCCCCCATCCGGGCAGTAGCCCACCCCTGGCTTTGGCTCAATTCAGCATGGCTCTTCTTTATTTATTTTTTAATAAAATATAATCTTTATTGAAGATAAATGGGGGAGGGGATACAAAAAGCAAAAGGACTATGTGAACATTTGTACAAATTTATATGAATTTAGAGTATACAGCAATGGTTCTCAATCTTTCTAAAGCCATGACCCCTTAATACAGTTTCTCATGTTGTGGTGACCCCCAACCATAAGCCTAACACTAGTGATGGGCGAACCCAACAAAATTCGGGTTCGGCGGATTCGGGCAGACTTTACAAAATATTCGGGTGACGTCACCGAACCCCGAACCCGAACTTAACCCCGAACACTCCATGACGTCAAAATTGTGGGATTTCCCAGCTCCTTTTGCTGAAAGGACACCCCTTTACTAGCTTAAAAGAGAGCCCAGAAACGTAGCTAATTCTATAGCGCAATTGTTAGCTCTCTTGACTTTGAATCTGCTGATTGGGGTTCGAATCCGGGTGGAACCACCTTTTTTTAAAAAAATTAAATTTTTATTTTTTATTTATTATTAGTAGTAGTAGTAGTATCATCATCATCATCATCATCATCATCATGCTTCTTTATATAATAAAAGGGGTTTGTGTCCTTTTAATCCCTTCTTAGTGGGAAAAAAAGAAAGCATTTAAAAGACCCTCCAGCTCTTGGGGGGCAAAAGGGAACCTTCCCGATGTGCCCATGGAAATAATTAATAAATGATGATGGTGATGATGATGATGATAATAATAATAAGAAGAAGAAGAAGAAAAAAGGGGTCCCAAGCCCCAGGTTGAGAACCACTGGTATACAGTTATAAAACAAAATACACACATAAGGGAAGAAAATAAAGAGGAAAAGCTAAAGAGAGAGAAAGAAAAAGAGAGAAAAGAAGGAGGAAGAGAGAAGAGGAGAAATTAAAACTTAAAAAAAAGAAAGAAGAAATAAGTTCATCTATGAGTTTATCAAATTTCGTAAATAGTGTCAACTTATCTGTTGGACCGATTACTCTACAGCTTTGAAGATCTTTACTATCAATATAGATAAAAGTTTTAGGTTTCTTACACCAAAAACCTCAAACTTTAACCCAAGTTTAGAAACAGCATGGCTGTGCTTATGTTCTTAAGCAGATCAGGGACGTGGTATGGCCGCCTTTGCCTCTCTTCCCCTCCTTCTTCTGCAGCAAGAAACTTAGCTTTTTCCATCTGCAGTGGTGGGCGCTAGCCAAGAACCGAAGAGGATGGGGGCTGGAAAGCTTGCATGAAGATCCTGCCGTTGCAGGATTTGGGGTGGACTTTTTTTGCAGACTCAGTTCTGAATACTGCTGAAGCGCTGGAAAAGAGCATCTCACAAACACACACACAACCTGAATTTGCAGATTGGCTTCCTGGCTGCTGCACTCAACTACTAGGTGCAATAGTGTTTGTCCTGCAAGAACTTTTGCGGAGCGATGCATTGGCAAGTCCATGGGGATAAACTCAAGTGTTTTATTCTCTGTAGAAAGGAGAGGCCAGGAAGCCCACACGATCCAGTGCGGCCATCAGATGAAGGCTAGGGGTAACACAATAGCAGTTGTGGAGGAGCCCTTCACTCCTCCACTCGAAATAGAATACCCTATGAGACTAGACTTTCAATCCTGGGCCTAGAAAGTTTAGAACTAAGACGCCTTAAACAAGATCTAAGTATTGCCCACAAGATCATATGCTGCAACGTCCTGCCTGTCGGCGACTACTTCAGCTTCAACCACAACAACCCAAGAGCACACAACAGATTTAAACTTAATATTAACCGCTCCAAACTTGACTGTAAAAAATATGACTTCAGTAACCGAGTTGTCGAAGCGTGGAACTCATTACCGGACTCCATAGTGTCATCCCCAAACCCCCAACACTTTACCCTTGGATTATCTACGGTTGACCTATCCAGATTCCTAAGAGGTCAGTAAGGGGCGAGTACAAGTGCACTGGAGTGCCTTCCGTCCCCTGTCCTATTGCTCTCCTATATCTCCTATACCTTTCTTCTATTCCTATATCTCTTCTTCTATTCTTTCATTGATATGTTCTATTACTATACCTTCTTTTCTATTATTTCTTAGATATATTTTACTATGAGTATCTCCTCTATAACCTTCATCATGTATTTTACTATGTGTATATAGATATATACCCACTAAAACCCTCATTGTGCATTGGACAAAATAAATAAATAAATAAATAAATAAATATCCGAGGTAAGGTCACAGAAAAGAGGCTGTCGGCCTAGTCCCCAAAGCACCTGAAGGCAGGACAAGAAGTAACAGAAGGAAGCTTGTCAAGGAGAGATCTAACCTATTCCTACCAGTTCGGATCGGTTTGCCCAAACTGGTAGTGACTCGCTGGTGACATCACAATGACGTCGCTACAGAGCACTGCACACCAAGACAACTAGACACAAGAACAGTTTTTCCCCGAACGCCATCACTCTACTAAACAAATAATCTCCTCAACACTGTCAGACTTTTTACTAAGTCTGCACTTCTATTTCTACTAGTTTTTCACATCATTCCTATCATCCTTTTCCTCCCACTTAGGACTGTATGACTGTAACTTATTGCTTGTATCCTAAAATTTTTATTAATATCGATTGTTTCTTCATTGCTTATTTGACCCCTATGACAACCATTAAGTGTTGTACCACATGATTCTTGACAAATCTATGTTTTCTTTTATGTAGACTGAGAGCATGTGCACTAAAGACAAATTCCTCGAGTGTCCAATCACACTTGCCGAATAAAGAATTCTATTCTATTCTATTCTCGTTTGGCAGGCCCCAGGGGAAGAGCCTTCTCTGTGGCAGCCCCGGCCCTCTGGAACCAACTCCCCCCAGAGATTAGAACGGCCCCCACCTTCCTTGTCTTTCGCAAATTACTTAAGACCCATCTTTGTCGCCAGGCATGGGGGAGTTAAGTTATCCTTTTCCCCTAGGCTATTACAAGTTATGCATGGTATGTTTGTGTGTATGTTTGGTTTTTTATAATAGGGGTTTTTTAGTTGTTTTTATTAATTGGATTGTTCATGTTGTTTTACCACTGTTGTTAGCCGCCCCGAGTCTGCAGAGAGGGGCGGCATACAAATCCAATAAATAATAAAAATAATAATAATAAAAATTCTATTCTAATCTAATCTAATCTAATCTAATCTAATCCAATCCAATCCTATCCTATCCTATCCTATTCTATTCTGTTCTCTATGTAACAGAACTGATTCGATCAGTGCCGGTCTATTGGTGCAACAATTTTTTAAAAAAATTTAAAAGATTTTTTTTTGAGGGGGGGGGTTCTTCTGCACATATACAGAAGCCAAGTTTCCAGCACTGTGCATGCGGTTGCCATCCTGTTTTTGACTTTTAAAAAAAATTGGGGGGGGGGATTTTTTGCCACTTGTGCATGAAGCACACCCACCCACAAAGCACGGCCATGTGGCCCAGGAGGAAGGGAACCGGCAGCGAGGTAAGTTAGAATCCACCCCTGGGAGAAATGTCCTATGAGTGAGGACAGTTAATCAGGGGCTCGCCTGAAGAAGAGATTGGACTAGAGGGGGAATGTGTTGGCAGTGGTGCAATATTGGAGGGGCTGCCACAGAGAAGAGGGGAATAATCTCTTCTCCAAAGCACCTGAAGGCAGGACAAGAAGCAACGGATGGGGACTCGTCAACGAGAGAAGCCACTTGGAACAGAGGAGAGAGAGGGGGAGAGAGAGATGCCAAAAGATTGAGTTAGGCATTTTTTCAAATTTTTGACCCGCCAAGGAGTGGGGATACCCCTCATAATTTGCAAGACCTTCTTGTAGTTTTGTTGTTTTCTTTCTTTCTTTCTTTCTTTCTTTCTTTTTCTTTCTTTCTTTCTTTCTTTCTTTCTTTCTTTCCTTCCTTCTTTCTTTCTTTCTTTCTTATTTATTTATTCCTTCCTTCCTTCCTTTCTTTCTGTCTCTTACTTACTTTCTTCTTTTTTCCTTCCTTCCTATCCTCCCTCCCTCGTTACTTCTTTCCTCCCTCCCTTCCCAAAATCTATCTTTCTTTCTTTCTCTCTCTCTCTTTCTTTTTTCTTTTTTCCTTCCTTCCTTTCTCCTATCCATCCCTGCTTCTTTCTTTCCTCCTTCCCTTTCCCAAAATCTCTTTCTTTCTTTCTTTCTTTCTTTCTTTCTTTCTTTCTTTCTTTCTTTCTTTCTTTCTTTCTAGAATCATAGAATAGCTAGAAAAGACCTTGGTGATCTTCTCTAAGTCAGAGACTTTATACCATCCTGGTCACATGGTGGTCCAATCTTTTCTTGAAATCCTCCAGGGATGGAACACCCACTCAAAGGCAAGTTGTTCCAGTGATCAATTGTTCTCACTGTCAGGAGATTCCTCCTTAGTTCCAGTTGGATCTCCCCCTGAGGAGCTTCCACACATTTTTCTTCTCCTGCACACTCAAGTGCTATGGAGAATAAATCAATACTCTTGACAGCCCTTCAAGTATTGAAAGACGGTAGCTTGTCTCTCCTGAGCCTTCTCTTCATAAGGCTAAATATATTTAGATCCCTTAGCCTAATAATGAAGAGGGGACGGGAGGAGAAGGGACAGGAAGAGCAAGCAAAGGAAGGGAAGGGAAATGGAAGGGGGTGTAATTAGAATAGAATAGAATAGAATGGAATGGAGTGGAGTGGAGTGGAGTGGAGTGGAGTAGAGTAGAGTAATAGAATAGAATAGGAATAACAAAAGAAACAATGAATAGAATAGAGTAGAATAAATAGAATAGAATAGAATAGGAATAACAAAAGAATCAATGAATAGAGTAGAGTAGAGTAAATAGAATAGAATAGGAATAACAAAAGAAACAATGAATAGAATAGAGTAGAGTAAATAGAATAGAATAGAATAGGAATAACAAAAGAAACAATGAATAGAGTAGAGTAGAGTAAATAGAATAGAATAGAATAGGAATAACAAAAGAAACAATGAATAGAGTAGAGTAGAGTAAATAGAATAGAATAGAATAGGAATAACAAAAGAAACAATGAATAGAATAGAGTAGAGTAAATAGAATAGAATAGAATAGAATAGAATAGGAATAACAAAAGAATCAATGAATAGAGTAGAGTAGAGTAAATAGAATAGAATAGAATCGAATAGGAATAACAAAAGAAACAATGAATAGAATAGAATAGAATAGAGAATAGAATAGAGAATAGAATAGAAATAACAAAATAAATAATGAATAGAATAGAATAGAATAGAACAGAACAGAACAGAACAGAACAGGAATAACAAAATAAATAATGAATAGAATGGAATGGAATGGAATAGAATAGAATAAGAAATAATGAATAGAATAGAATTACAATATTATTTATTGGCCAAGTGTGATTAGACCCACAAGGAATTTGCTTCTGGTGCAGAAGCTCTCAGTATACAGGTATTCAGTGCTTATCACATACATTATAAATACAATTTGTCACTCAAGAAAAGATTTTCCCAGGATGTTATATAGTTTATGGAAGACCTCCAGGATCCCTTCCAGCCCTCTTGAGTCTATGATTTTCAGTTTTAGGCAGCAAAGGGGAGGGGTATTATCAGGAGATGAAGGTGACCCCAGATGTCGCTCAGTGGCCTCGCTAAAATCTGAGTCTTTGATTTACTCGTTTTCGAAGTGGCGGTTGTTCCTTTCCAGCCTGTAAAAATGGAATACAAACTGTTGGGAGCAAACATAAATATGTTTATTTGAAAGCCAAGACACAATACCCAGCACTTAAAAACTACAGCAAATTAAATCTGAGTGTGTCATGCATTAAACAAAAAATGAACAGCCTCATTTCTTTTTTACAGACAGGGTAACGGCTTTGTGCTAACAGCCAGTCTTTTTCCAACATTAGTCAGTGCGCTAGAGCCAAAATGCTGTCATGTGTGTTCTAATATTCATTAGTTTTCCACACCGAGCTACTTTGAATGTTATATGGCGTCTTTGAAGAGAAGAAGTGGGATTTAAGTCAAATGAATCATCCTGCAGTGTAACATTCGGTGTGTGGCTTAGGAGTTAGCCGTCGGTACGGAATACAGTATACCAGATGGAATGGAAGTAAATAAAATACTGAAAACCTGAAGGTCGTGGTTCTCAAGTTTTAAAATGTTTCTATCAGGATTAAAATATGTGTCCTCTCTTCAATTTATAGACCAAAAATCCACACAAAAATAAGCCATTTTGATCCCATTATCATTTAATAATAGTAATAGTAATAGTAGTAGTAGTAGTAGTAATAGTAATAGTAATAGTAATAGTAATAGTAATAGTAATAGTAATAGTAATAGTAATAGTAATAGTAATAATAATATTTTGCTAAGAAATTTGTTAAGTGAGTTTGTGACAAATTTGTTACGTGAATTTGCTGCATTTTACCACCTTTCTCATCTCATGTGTTAAGAGAAATCATGGCAATTCTTAAATTGATAACCTACTTGGGAAGTCAATCTGGCTTCCCCTTTGACTTTGCTCGTCAGAAGGTTGCAAAAGGAGATAACCTGACTCGGGAACACTGCAACTGTTATAAAGGTGGGTCAGTTGATAAAGCGTCCAAATGTAAATCACGGCACCATGAGGATGCTGCCAAGGTCATGCATGTGACAAATGACCATAAGTAGCTTTTTTTCCAGGGCTGTTGCAACTTTGAACGGCCACTAAATGACCTGCTGTAAGTCAAGGACTATCTGTAGTCATTGCCAACTCTAGGGAGAAAGGCTCATCTCCATTTCAAAGAACTCTCCAAAAACATTTCCGCAGTCCTGTGGCCAGCATTACGTGGCAGAGTGCTGTTAACTTTCTGGCATTAATATACTGCCATAATGTACATTTCTGCAATTCTTTGCTATTTCTATGGATCAGGCTCACATGCACAGAAATACACAGCAAACGGTGTATATCATCTGTACTGTTTGGCAAATTGCTGGGAGGCAGATGCCTTTTTTCCCTTCTTTTCCTCCTCCAAAACTAAGGTGCATCTTATATTCCGAAAAATACACTAAGTATCTTTTCCAACATTAACCCTGCTGTTCTATTCGCATTTATTATACACTTGTACTGCTCCCAGGTTCTAAAAAAATGTTGATTTTAGCTACTGTAAGTGGGTTTTTTTAAAAATACCTAAGTCTGCGGAGAGGGGCAGCATACAAATCTAATAATAATAATAATAATAATAATAATAATAATAATAATAAGTAACTCAATGTCATATGGACAGTTGGCGGAACAAAGCATTGCATGGCCAGTTCTTGGAGAAGATTGAAGGCAAAGTGGATAAAGAAAAGACCTGGTCATGGCAGAATTGAGGAGAAGCAGCTAGAGAAATTAGTGAAATACGAAGATCTAAAAATCGAGCTGCAACGACTCTGGCATAAGCCCTTGAAAATAATCCCAGTGGTACTTGGCACGCTGGGCGCAGTGCCAAAGGATCTCAGCGGACATTTGAAAACCATCGGAATTGACAAAATCTCCATCTGTCAATTGCAAAAGGCCATTTTACTGGGATCGGCAAACATAATTCGCCGCTACATGACGCAGTCCTAGGTGCTTGGGAAGCGTCCGACTGGTGATGAAATACGAAATCCAGCATAGTGATCTCGTTTGCTGTGTTGTACTGACATAATAATAATAATTTTACCATTAGTAAACTATATGTGAACATGCTTGATCATAAACAAATGAAAAATAAAATGAAAAATTATTTTTTATTTATTTATTTTGCTCAGAAAAGTCCCCCCCCCCGACTGTTTGCTATTATGTTCGCTTTATATATAGACTAGGCTGCAAGTTCTAAATTATATCCTTGTTTTTATACAATGGATTTCTTGCATAAAACTAGTTGTTTGATTATAAAAACAAGGATGTAATTTCAAGTTTCAGATATGCAGGGAAATTTTTTTACAGGGTTTCAAATTTCGTTTTGGGTCTAAAAAGCCGCCCCAAGGGGCGGCATACAAATCCAATAAATAATAATAATAAAATAATAAAATAATAATAATAATAATAATAATAATAATAATAATAATAATAATAAAAAAAAAAAAAAAAAAAGACCTGAACATTACATCAGGGTTAAAGCAGCAATATTCTTCCTATCCTACATCTTAAGTTTCTTCAATCTTCCTCCACATTTTTTTCTACTTGGGCTACAGTTCCCATCTGGCACAGCCATGGCCCATGTTGAATTCTGGGAACTGTAACTCCAGCATATCTGGATTAAATGAAGTCAGTGCTGTGACTCAGGAAAATTGAGATGTTTCAGGACCTGCCAGAGATTTTGTAGTGCCTGTGTAAAAAAGAAAAAAGAAAGAAAGAAACCAGTCATAGATCAGCTGAAATGAGAGCAACAGCCATTTAAGAGCCAAAAAATGATATAACCTTGAGAGAAGTAGCCAGAATCAGCAGCGGTTGTAAAAGCAGAGATTTTATGAAGAGCACAGAGCTCTGGATGAAGCCTGTAAATAGAGAAATGGAAGGTCAAAGAGAGAAACAACTCCAGCAGAAATTGATCACAGCACCAAACGGAATGAAGGGTTATTTTATTTTATTTTTCTGATAGGCAAGGAAGGATCAGACAAGAAATCTTTGCAGGCTGGACAGAAGGGTGGAGAAAGGGTTGAGTAGTAACTGTGAGACGGATCTTGGAGTCCTAGTGGGCAACCATTTAAATATTATTATTATTATTATTATTATTATTATTATTATTATTATTATTATTATTATTAATTGGATTTGTATGCTGCCCCTCTCCGCAGACTCGGGGCGGCTAACAACAATGATAAAAAACAGCATGTAACAATCCAATTAATAAAACAACTAAAAACCCTTATTATAAAACCAAACATACAAACAAACATACCATGCATAACTTGTAATATCTTAACTCCCCCATGCCTGGTGATAAAGGTGGGTCTTGAGTAATTTGCGAAAGACAAGGAGGGTGGGGGCCGTTCTAATCTCTGGGGGGAGTTGATTCCAGAGGGCCGGGGCTGCCACAGAGAAGGCTCTTCCCCTGGGGCCCACAAAACAACACTGTTTGGTCGACGGGACCCGGAGAAGGCCAACTCTGTGGGACCTTATCGGCCGCTGGGATTCATGCGGTAGAAGGCGGTTCCGGATGTATTTTGGCCCAATGCCATGTAGGGCTTTAAAGGTCATTACCAACACTTTGAATTGTGACTGGAAACCGATTGGCAGCCAGTGCAGGCTACGGATATTGCAGAAACGTGGGCGAATCTAGGGAGCCCCACGATGGCTCTCGTGGCCTCATTCTGCACGATCTGAAGTTTCCGAACACTTTTCAAAGGTAGCCCCATGTAGAGAGCGTTGCAGTAATCGAACCTCGAGGTGATGAGGGTGTGAGTGACTGTGAGCAATGACTCCCTGTCCAAATAGGGCCGCAACGGGTGCACCAGGCGAACCTGGGCAAATGCCCTCCTCGCCACAGCCGAAAGATGATGTTCCAATGTCAGCTGTGGATCGAGGAGGACGCCCAAGTTGCGAACCCTCTCTGAGGGGGTCAGTAGTTTCGCCCCCCCCAGGGTAAATGACGGACAGATGGAATTGTCCTTGGGTGGCAAGACCCACAGCCACTCCGTCTTGTCTGGGTTGAGTTTGAGTTTGTTGACACCCATCCAGGCCCCAACAGCCTCCAGGCACCGGCACATCACTTCCACTGCTTCGTTGACTGGACAATATGAGCCAGCCGTGTGCAGCAGCTGCCAAAAGAGCCAACACAATTCTAGCCTGCACCAACAGAGGGATATAATCAAGATCACGTGAAGTGTTAATACCACTTTATATGGCCTTGATAAAGCCACACTTGGAATACTGTCTCCAGAACTGAACACAGTATTCCAAATGTGGTCTCACCAGCGCTCTACACAGCAGGATCACAATCTCCCTCTTCCTGCTTGCTATACCTCTAGCTATGCAGCCAAGCATTCTACTTGCTTTCCCTACCGCCTGACTGCACTGTTCACTCCATTTTGAGACTGTCAGAAATCACTACCCCTAAATCCTTCTCCTCTGAAGTTTTTGCTAGCACAGAACTGCCAGCAAAAACTTCAGAAGAGAAGGATTTAGGGGTAGTGATTTCTGACCGTCTCAAAATGTTGATGTTTTGATTTTGATGTTGTGATTATTATTACTTTGTTGTTTTACATCTACACTGAGACCGTATGTCCCTGAAACAAATTGTTTGTATTTCTATAATCACACTTGGCCAAATGAAATATTCCACTTTGTGTTGAAGAGGCTTGCAATGCCTTGGAGTCGACTTTATTTTTCCTTTCCCTACCCTTGGAGTGCCCTAATTATACAGCACATTGATTCTGTAGTGCAATTCTGGATTGATCAACATGCACACCCTTCCCAGAGGAAACATCTTTTTTTTTATCTTCCCAAAGTACTCCCTGGATAAATAAAATGCATCTTTCTTTCTCCAACCCCGTTTTTTTTTCTTTTCTGTTGGGCTGAAGTAGAACAGTGTTTCCCAACCTTGGCAACTTGAAGATATCTGGACTTCAGCTCCCAGAATTCCCCAGCCAGCATTCGCTGGCTGGGGAATTCTGGGAGTTGAAGTCCAAATATCTTCAAGTTGCCAAGGTTAGGAAACACTGAAGTAGAAGGTAGGGCATCCAAGATGGCTTCCCGTTGATATGTGCTAGGAGGAAGAAAAATAAACTTTATAACCTGGTGATCAGCGAGAAATCTTCCTCTGCACTTCACAGTCAAGAAGACACCAACAAACCAGAATATCCTTGTACGTTAAGATAGGATTCCTTGACCTCGGTCTAGCCCACAGCTGCCCTATTTTCAACCCTCTCAGGCCATTATAGTTGATGAATTAGTAAGACTGGAGACAGTGGTATCTCACCAAGGACCGTCAGTCAGGAAATTAAGCCAAAACATTAAACAGTGTGCTAAGATAATGATGATGAAGATGAAACAGGCCGCCCACTTTTTTCCCTTTCCAATTTACAGTAAAAGAGCTGTTGCGAATTTGAAATGAATGGGAAAGGTGAAAGACATGTGAAGAGTATTACTCTACAGCTCAGGTCCTTTTTCTCCCAATTTATATTTATATATTTTTTAAAAGATGTCCTTTCAGTAAATGATCTAAGACAGTTTAAAGAAACACTTTTGCTACTTCAGAAGTTGCATAGCTAGGTGTGATTTTTAAATATATATATATGTCCTTTTTTTGGAACAGAATTGCCCGATTCTACTGAGGTAAATTTTTTGGACTAGAACTCACAGTATAATAATAATAATAATAATAATAATAATAATAATAATAATAATAACAACAACAACAACAACAACTACTACTACTACTACTACTACTAGTAGTAGTAGTAGTACTACAACAACAGAGTTGGAAGGGACCTTGGAGTTCTTCTAGTCCAACCCCCTGCTTAGGCAGGAAACCCTACACTACTTCAGATAGATGGTTATCAAACATCTGCTTAAAAACTTCCAGTGTTGGGGCATTCACAACTTCTGGAGGCAAGCTGTTCCACTGGTTAATTGTTCTAACTGTCAGGAAATTTCTCCTTAGTTCTAAGTTGCTTCTCTCCTTCTTTAGTTTCCACCCATTACTTCTTGTTCTACCCTCAGATGCTTTGGAGAATAGGTTGACTCCTTCTTCTTTGTGGCAACCCCTGAGATATTGGAACACTGTCTCTTGCCTTTGAGCCTGGACCAAACTAGCTCTCTGCAGTTGATAAGTTAGAAACCCGGTTAAGTGGTTGACTTTGCTTGTCAGAAGGTCGCAAAAGGGATCACATGACCCCATCATAAATTTAAGATCATGCAGAATGCAGCTGCGAGAGTAATCGTGGGCTTCTCTAGGTATGCCCATGTTACACCAACACTCTGCAGTCTGCATTGGTCGCCGATCAGTTTCTGGTCACAATTCAAAGTGTTGGTTATGACCTATAAAGCCCTTCATGGCATCAGACCAGAATATCTCTGGGACCCCCTCCTGCCGCACAAATCCCAGCGACCAGTTAGGTCCCACAGAGTTGGCCTTCTCCGGGTCCTGTCGACTAAACAATGTCGTTTGGCGGGACCCAGGGGAAGAGCCTTCTCTGTGGCAGCCCCGACCCTCTGGAATCAGCTCCCCCCAGAGATCAGGACTGCCCCCACCCTCCTTGCCTTTCATAAACTCCTTAAAACCCACTTCTGCCATCAGGCATGGGGGAATTGAGACATCTCCCCCAGTCCTATATAGTTTATGTATGGTATGCTTCTGTGTATGTCTTTTTTAAATAATGGGTTTTTATATATTTTTAAATATTAGAGTTGTTACTGTACACTGTTTTTATTATTGCTATGAGCCGCCCCAAGTCTACGGAGAGGGGTGGCATAAAAATCTAATTAATAATAATAATAATAATAATAATAATAATAATAATAATGATGATAATAATAATAATAATAATAATAATAATAATAATAATAATAATAATGATAAATATGAGCCAGTTGTCAAGTGTTGAATTTTGACCATGTGACCCCAAGGATACTGTAGCAGTTGTAAGCCAAGTCCTCGTCCTGATAAACTTATTTTATATTATTATTATTATTATTATTATTATTATTATTATTATTATTGTTGTTGTTGTTGTTGTTGTTGTTGTTGTTATTGTTATTACTATTGTTATTACGGTTATTACTACTACTACTATTATTATTGCTATTACTACTATTACTATTACTATTACTATTACTATTATTATTAATTAGGTTTATATGCCGCCTCACTCCGAGGACTCGGGGCGGCTTAATTTACAGTGAATTCCTCTCCAGCTAAGTTTCTCCTCTCCCAGTCTTTCATGATACGAGGGTTATCCGGAAAGTAAGGTTACAGGTTACTTAGCTCTCGCGGGGAATGTTCGCGGGGAAAGTTGGTATTACTATCATGTAGTGGGAAGCCAATGGAAGAAAATCCACTCCCCCTGAGATCTGCACAATCCCCACCCTCCTAGCCTTCTGAAAGGGCATAAAATCATGGTTTTTTTCGGCAGGCTTGGAGCTGGTGAACAGTCCCACCTTATCCTGGCTGAATGAAGGGCCACAACACAGAAGTCACATTTTTCAGTGCTGTTGTAACTTTGAACGGTCACTAAACGAACCGTTGTAAATCGGGGACTGCCTGTATCTTAGGAAAATCACTTTCAAACTAAGCAAGGGAAAAGAATTATCTCCCCCACACACATTTTTTCTCTCCCCTAAATGTGAAGAAATGAAAGATTATAAGATTATGGGAGGCACGAATCTAATTGTTCATCTAACCTTTAAAATACCTTGGAAGAGGGTCCCATCAAAATCTTCACCTCGGGTTACAGAATGGAAGTAATGGGGCCATTAAAACCCCATGAAACTCTTGTCTTTTAACATTTAAATGGAGCGTAAATGAGTGAGGGGCATCCTAATTGGAAGCGTGGGTTTCTTTTTTCTTTTTCCCCTGGCCAAGGGGCAAATCTGCTGAGTCAGGCTTACTCTGCGCTTCCTCCAAAATGCAGCAAATGAGCTGAATGGTGAACGGGAATGAATGGAGCGGTGGCAGACGCCAGAGGTTGGTCTTAATTCAAGGAGAAAACTTTTGCTTTTGATCCAGGCCTGGGCTTAGAAAAATAGAAACATAGAAGAAGACTGATGGCAGAAAAAGACCCCATGGTCCATCTAGACTGCCCTTATACTATTTTCTGTATTTTATCTTAGGATGGATCTATCATTATCCCAGGCATGTTTAAATCCAGTTACTGTGGATTTACCAACGTCTGCTGGAAGTTTGTTCCAAGGATCTACTACTCTTTCAGTAAAATAATATTTTCTCATATTGCTTTTGATCTTTCCCCCAACTAACTTCAGATTGTGTCCCCTTGTTCTTGTGTTCACCTTCCTATTAAAAACACTTCCCTCCTGAACCTTATTTAACCCTTTGACATATTTAAATGTTTTGATCATGTCCCCCCTTTTCCTTCTGTCCTCCAGACTATATAGATTGAATTCATTAAGTCTTATGTTTAAGACCTTCCACCATTTTTGTAGCCCGTCTTTGGACCCGTTCAATTTTGTCAATATCTTTTTGTAGGTGAGGTCTCCAGAACTGAACACAGTATTCCAAATGTGGTCTCACCAGCGCTCTATATAAGGGGATCACAATCTCCCTCTTCCTGCTTGTTATACCTCTAGCTATGCAGCCAAGCATCCTACTTGCTTTCCCTACCACCCGACCACACTGCTCACCCATTTTGAGACTGTCAGGAATCACTACCCCTAAATCCTTCTCTTCTGAAGTTTTTGCTAACACAGAACTGCCAATGCAATACTCAGATTGAGGATTCCTTTTCTTCAAAAACTTTAGCAAGGAGGGGTCTCTGCCCGGTTGCTGGGTGGGTGTGGCCATGGTGGGCGTGGCCTAGTTGGTCTCCTGCACTATGGGGGGGATTTTTGCGCACAAATGGGTGACGAGCAGGTGCATGTGCATCAGCGTGAGATTCAGCTTCTGAGCATGCACCCAAACCCAAGCATCGCCTGAGGATGTGCGCATGAGCGAGATTTCGGCAATTTTCACAGATATTTTTCCTTGCGTCCATGTAAAAATCACCGAAATCTCACTCGCACCAGCAAGCCAAATCTCACTTGTGGGCATGTGTGAGCACATTGGGGACGCGTAGCTGGGTGCACATGGGAAAAATTACTACCACTCTGTTCCCCAGGCCTCGAAGGCTTTCCTTGAGCCTCTGTGAGGGAGAAAATGGGCTTCCCTGGGCTCTGGAGGCCCTCTGGAGGCCAGAAATATGCCTGTTCCTAGCCTTCCCTAACTTCTGGTGGGCTTGTTTTTCGCTCTCCCCAGGCCTCAACTTGTGCTCTACACATACTTGCATCCAGTAATGGGCAGCCAAAATTTTTACTGCCACACTGTGGGTGTGTCTTATTTTGTGGGTGTGGCTTGGTGGTCATGTGACTGGGTAGGAGTGGCTTGTCAGCCATGTGACCAGATGGGAGTGGCTTGAACAATCATCATCATTCAAGTGAACTGTTAAGTCCTCAACTTACAACCTCACCAGTGTTGCTCTCTGGGGTGACAATTTGCATCGCGTTTCCCACGCTCTCCTTCCTGAGTCGCCCCCCCTGCCTCAGGCTGGGTAGTTAGGCAAATGAGTGCCGATCACAGTGTGGCAGTAAAAGTTTGGCTGCCCATTACTGGCTGCACCCCAACGTCTTGCAGATTTTGGCCTTCTCCTGGGGGCATCCATGTTCCCATTCCTTCTCCCCCAGAATTGGTAGGGGCCTCAGACTATGGATAGACCACCAGCGTCCTCTGATCTGCCCTCTGTCTTTGGCTTCCTGTTTTCTCCAAGTTTGTGGATATTCTCCTTTCTCGGATTCCCAGCTTGCAGCCGTCCTGCCTGCTCAGCAAAACTGTTTCTCTCTTCACATCTTTCTTTGATAGATCAGATCCTGCCTGAAACCCACAATTTCAGCCCAGGGTCTCATCCATTTTCTTGAGCAATTAGAATGTTCATCACTGTTCGATGACATTACATTTTATCGGCGGAGAAAGTAGCTTCGTTGTAGCGGGGATTTTATTTTGCAGATGATAGATGCTTTTTTATTCAAGGTAATAAATGTCCTGATCTTTCCTTATTGGCTTAGGGAAGCTGAAGACTTTCCGATTTGTTTCTCGGACAAGGTTGCTGGATCGGCATTTTATTATTTTGACATTGTCCTGCGCAGGCTGGGTCGATAGGATTCTTCGGCCCATCAAACATGGTCCAACTTTATTTACAAGTGACAGAATAACAGAATGGGAGGGGACCTCAGAGGTCTTCTAGTCCAACCCACTGCTCAAGCAGGAGATCCTATGCCAGTGATGGCAAATCATTTTTGGTTTGTATGCAAAAAGGGGTGTGGTGTGTGTGTGCTAGCATGCGTGCACATGCCCACACCCCTTCCCTCCCCCACACAAACATGCACACCCCACACCGCACATATGTGCAGGCCTTTCTGAAGCCTGGTAGGTGAAAAAAATGCCCAAATGGGCAAACCGGAAGTTCAGGAAAACGCACTTCCGGTTTGCCCGTTGTGCTGTTTTTTGCACTCTGGGGCTTCAGGAAGCTTCCCTAAACTCTCTGGAGTGCAAAAAACAACACAAAAGCACACCGGAAGTTCAGAAAATGGGGTCCTGATTTTCCCATTGTGTTATTTTTTACACTCTGGGGTTTCAGGGAAACTTCCCTGAAGCATCTGGAGGACAAAATGGCATTTCCCAAGGCCAAAAATCAGCTGGCCACAACGGCAAATCATACGCTCGAAAAACGCATTTCCAGTTTGCCATTATGCTGTTTTTTTGCACTTCACGCCTTCAGGAAGCTTCCCTGAACCCTTTGGAGTGCAAAAAACAACACAAAAGCACACTGGAAGTTCAGAAAATGGGGTTCCGATTTGCCCATTGTGTTATTTTTTACACTCTGGGGTTTCAGGGAAACTTCCCTGAAGCATCTGGAGGACAAAACAATATACAGTAACAAATCTAATATTAAAAGTCTAAAATAACAAATATAATATTAAAAGTCTAAAAACCCATTATTTAAAAATCATACAAACAAACATACCATACACAAAACTACATAGGCAAGGGGAGATATCTCAGTTCCCCCATGCTTGATGGCAGAGGTGGGTTTTAAGGAGTTTATGAAAGGCAAGGAGGGTGGGGGCAATCCTAATCTCTGGAGGGAGCTGGTTCCAGAGGGTCGGGGCTGCCACAGAGAAGGCTCTTAACCACATCAATTTTTAACTCAACTGCGGTCATAAGTCGAGGACTCCTTGTGGTATGAAGAAGTGTGGGGGGAAAATCAAATCATTTTCAGGAGGAACAAAAAGCACCCCCCAAAAAAAGACATCAGGAATTGTCAAGGGTTCTGAAGGACATGGTCAAAATAGTGAAAACGAAGATCACACCCAATGGTGGGCAGCAGATGGTGCGGTCAGGTGCTCTTCCCGGAAGGAAATTCCGGGATGCGCACACATGTGCCCCCGCATCCCACATGGGATTTTACTTCTGTGCATGTGCAGCAAGTGAAATATTGTGTGAGGGCGCTCGCTGCAGCGAGATTTCAGCAATGCTCGCATGCGCGGAAGCAAAAATATCGGCAAAAACAGCCGATATCTCGCTCGTGTGCGCATCCTCACATGCTTATGCGCAGAAGCCAAATCTCACTCCAACGGGCACGTGTGCACCCACCGGACACCCGTGCACCCACGATGGCCTCGGAGGGCGCACTGGTAGGGCCAAAGACAAGGAGCCCTGATCACACCAATACAATTGAAGCTCTGCCTGTGCTTACATTAAATAAAAATCTGAGGAGCTTTGATCACACTGTCATGGCCGCCATCTTGATTTTTTTTGTCAGCCCCTGAGGTGATGGAAGCCCCGCCCACTGCAGTGACATTCATTATGCAGCTGTTACGGCCATCTTGACGTTTTTGACCCCCTGCTCTTAACAGCCCCCCAAGCCCCCTCCCCCCCCCCCCGGTTCCAATGTACTTCTTTCAATACCATAAATAGCTACAGGAATCACCTCAAATTCTGGCTAAGGTGGCTTCTCAGGGATGAAAGGGGCATCGAAGAAAAAGCTTGGGAACCCTTTTGTCTCTTCCGGGAGGTCATTTAAAAGCTGGGCTTAAATTTACTTTGAAAAAAAGGCTGACGAAGCCTCTCTTTCTGACGACTCTGACCTTTCGCCATAATCTCTCATCCGGCTGACACAAAGAATTGCAGATGGAGTTTTGCATCTCCAGCTATTCTCCGGCGTGATAATGGTCATTTTATCATTCAGGGAAATGACTGGGATCCTAGAATTATGGACAGAGGTGTCCAAAATCATCTCCACCGTTATCCTCAAGTCACAGGAGAGCAGCTGGGGGGAAGTTTGTGAAAGAATAAGGAGAGATACTTTTTATCATCATTACTTTCTACAAATGAATACGATGTCTCCTTTCTTCTCTTCCATCCTTTCTGAAATGAGACAGATATTTGTTCCCAAGGCTTGAGCCTCCAGCTTTTCCTAAACAAAAATAAAAATAAAGTGCACCTTTGTGCCTACCGTTCCTGTCCTAATGTCTTTTTTATCTTTTCTATCTCTACTTTATACTTATATTATGTTAAACTTACAATACAATACTATATTTGTATGATAACTAAATAAGTAAGTAAGTAAGTAAGTAAGTAAGTAAGGAAGGAAGGAAGGAAGGAAGGAAGGAAGGAAGGAAGGAAGGAAGGAAGTAAACAAACAAACAAACAAACAAACAAACAAACTCTGGAAACCATGTTTAGTCTTGCTAAACAAAATAATGCTATGTTGAAATTGCTGATTAAGTGGTGTTCCCCAGGGAAGCGTACTAGGTCCTACCCTCTTCATTCTCTACATCAATGACCTCTGTGACCATATCGAAAGCAACTGTGTCCTTTTTGGCGATGATGTGAAAATTTTCAACACCACTGACAACACACTCACTCTCCAAAAAGACCTGGACTTTGTCTCAGACTGGTCTAACACCTGGCAACTTCAAATATCAACCAACAAATGCTCTACCCTCCACATCGGCAAAACAAATCCAAACCGCACATACAAACTGAGTAAACAATCTCTCACTGCCAACCCACACTCAGTAAAAGACCTTGGAATACTAATATTGAATGACCTAAGTGCTAAAACCCACTGCAACAATATCGCCAAAAAAGCTTCTAGAGTTGTTAACCTGATCCTACGCAGCTTCTACTCAGGCAACCTCACACTACTCACAAGAGCCTACAAAATTTTTGCCAGACCCATCCTGGACTACTGCTCATCTGTCTGGAACCCATACCATATCTCAGACATCAACACCATTGAAAATGTCCAAAGATATTTCACCAGAAGAGTCCTTCACTCCTCCACTCGAAACAGAATATCCTACGAAAATAGACTAACAATCCTGGACCTAGAAAGCCTAGAACTACAGCGCCTAAAACACGATTTGAGTATTGCCCACAAGATCATATGCTGCAACGTCCTACCGGTCAATGACTACTTCAGCTTCAACCGCAACAACACATGAGCACGCAACAGATTCAAACTTAATACGAACCACGCCAAACTTGACTGTAAAAAATATGATTTCAACAATCAAGTTATCGAAGCATGAAATTCATTGCCGGACTCAATTGTGTCAACCCCTAACCCCCAACATTTCTCCCTTAGACTATCCACGATTGACCTTTCCAGGTTTCTAAGAGGCCAGTAAGGGGCATGCATAAGTGCACTGGTGTGTCTTTCATCCTCTGTCCAATTGTCTTCCCTTTCTCTCACTTATCATATATATTTTCTTTCTTTCATATATCCTCTCCTCTAAGTTCACTTTACCCCTATATATATTACTACATGTCTATTTTTCTTCCTATGTATTTGTGTATTGGACAAATGAATAAATAAAATAAATAAAAATAAATAAGATTTCACAGTATTGTTCATTATTAATATTCAGTTGTTTATATTGTAATTTATTGTTTTTCTAATATGTTGTAAGCCGACCCGAGTCTTCAGAGAGGGGCGGCATAGAAATCCATCAAATAAATAAATAAATAAAATATATCCACGTTGTGTAGAAACTCTTTCTGTGGCTGCAACGGAGAGATTTCTTGGAAGTGACCTTCTCACCCAAAGTCAGGAAGCTGCAAATGTGTACGCTCCCGTTTTTATCTATCCCTCTCTCTCTCTCTCTCTCTCTCTCTCTCTCTCTCTCTCTCTCTCTCTCTCTCTCTCTCACTCTCTTGAGAAATATATATAGAGAAAGGACGCTGCATAGACCCTGCATTGCAGTCTCTCGGCATGGGGAATTAATTCTGCCCTCACCTCCTGACCCAAAGGTGGGAAGAGGGCCAGCCAGGTTGTATGGATGGAAATTGAGAGGTCTGAATAATAGTCCCATAAAAATAAAACCATCACCATTTTTGATAGAAAGTTGCTGGGTTCATCATTGTTTTATTTTTTTTTTAAAGGGGGATGAGTTTCTTCAAAATGCACGGATAGGTTATACGAAAGGTACAGCTATCCTGCAAAGGTGCAAGCAAATACGATCGTTTTTACTTTTTTAAAAAAAATTATAAAAGTAAACTTTATTTAAACACACAAAATACAAACAATTAAACTCACACAGAAAAAGAAAAAAACATAAATATTAAATATTAAATAATGCACTTGGGGAAAAGGAATCCTCAATCTGAGTATTGTATTGGCAGTTCTGTGTTAGCAAAAGCTTCAGAAGAGAAGGATTTAGGGGTAGTGATTTCTGACAGTCTCAAAATGGGTGAGCAGTGTGGTCAGGCGGTAGGAAAAGCAAGTAGGATGCTTGGCTGCATAGCTAGAGGTATAACAAGCAGGAAGAGGGAGATTGTGATCCCACTGTATAGAGCACTGGTGAGACCAATAAATAATAATAATAAAATAATAAAATAATAATAATAATAATAATAATAATAATAATAATAATAATAATAATAAAAAAAAAAAAAAAAAAGACCTGAACATTACATCAGGGTTAAAGCAGCAATATTCTTCCTATCCTACATCTTAAGTTTCTTCAATCTTCCTCCACATTTTTTTCTACTTGGGCTACAGTTCCCATCTGGCACAGCCATGGCCCATGTTGAATTCTGGGAACTGTAACTCCAGCATATCTGGATTAAATGAAGTCAGTGCTGTGACTCAGGAAAATTGAGATGTTTCAGGACCTGCCAGAGATTTTGTAGTGCCTGTGTAAAAAAGAAAAAAGAAAGAAAGAAACCAGTCATAGATCAGCTGAAATGAGAGCAACAGCCATTTAAGAGCCAAAAAATGATATAACCTTGAGAGAAGTAGCCAGAATCAGCAGCGGTTGTAAAAGCAGAGATTTTATGAAGAGCACAGAGCTCTGGATGAAGCCTGTAAATAGAGAAATGGAAGGTCAAAGAGAGAAACAACTCCAGCAGAAATTGATCACAGCACCAAACGGAATGAAGGGTTATTTTATTTTATTTTTCTGATAGGCAAGGAAGGATCAGACAAGAAATCTTTGCAGGCTGGACAGAAGGGTGGAGAAAGGGTTGAGTAGTAACTGTGAGACGGATCTTGGAGTCCTAGTGGGCAACCATTTAAATATTATTATTATTATTATTATTATTATTATTATTATTATTATTATTATTATTATTATTAATTGGATTTGTATGCTGCCCCTCTCCGCAGACTCGGGGCGGCTAACAACAATGATAAAAAACAGCATGTAACAATCCAATTAATAAAACAACTAAAAACCCTTATTATAAAACCAAACATACAAACAAACATACCATGCATAACTTGTAATATCTTAACTCCCCCATGCCTGGTGATAAAGGTGGGTCTTGAGTAATTTGCGAAAGACAAGGAGGGTGGGGGCCGTTCTAATCTCTGGGGGGAGTTGATTCCAGAGGGCCGGGGCTGCCACAGAGAAGGCTCTTCCCCTGGGGCCCACAAAACAACACTGTTTGGTCGACGGGACCCGGAGAAGGCCAACTCTGTGGGACCTTATCGGCCGCTGGGATTCATGCGGTAGAAGGCGGTTCCGGATGTATTTTGGCCCAATGCCATGTAGGGCTTTAAAGGTCATTACCAACACTTTGAATTGTGACTGGAAACCGATTGGCAGCCAGTGCAGGCTACGGATATTGCAGAAACGTGGGCGAATCTAGGGAGCCCCACGATGGCTCTCGTGGCCTCATTCTGCACGATCTGAAGTTTCCGAACACTTTTCAAAGGTAGCCCCATGTAGAGAGCGTTGCAGTAATCGAACCTCGAGGTGATGAGGGTGTGAGTGACTGTGAGCAATGACTCCCTGTCCAAATAGGGCCGCAACGGGTGCACCAGGCGAACCTGGGCAAATGCCCTCCTCGCCACAGCCGAAAGATGATGTTCCAATGTCAGCTGTGGATCGAGGAGGACGCCCAAGTTGCGAACCCTCTCTGAGGGGGTCAGTAGTTTCGCCCCCCCCAGGGTAAATGACGGACAGATGGAATTGTCCTTGGGTGGCAAGACCCACAGCCACTCCGTCTTGTCTGGGTTGAGTTTGAGTTTGTTGACACCCATCCAGGCCCCAACAGCCTCCAGGCACCGGCACATCACTTCCACTGCTTCGTTGACTGGACAATATGAGCCAGCCGTGTGCAGCAGCTGCCAAAAGAGCCAACACAATTCTAGCCTGCACCAACAGAGGGATATAATCAAGATCACGTGAAGTGTTAATACCACTTTATATGGCCTTGATAAAGCCACACTTGGAATACTGTCTCCAGAACTGAACACAGTATTCCAAATGTGGTCTCACCAGCGCTCTACACAGCAGGATCACAATCTCCCTCTTCCTGCTTGCTATACCTCTAGCTATGCAGCCAAGCATTCTACTTGCTTTCCCTACCGCCTGACTGCACTGTTCACCCATTTTGAGACTGTCAGAAATCACTACCCCTAAATCCTTCTCCTCTGAAGTTTTTGCTAGCACAGAACTGCCAGCAAAAACTTCAGAAGAGAAGGATTTAGGGGTAGTGATTTCTGACCGTCTCAAAATGTTGATGTTTTGATTTTGATGTTGTGATTATTATTACTTTGTTGTTTTACATCTACACTGAGACCGTATGTCCCTGAAACAAATTGTTTGTATTTCTATAATCACACTTGGCCAAATGAAATATTCCACTTTGTGTTGAAGAGGCTTGCAATGCCTTGGAGTCGACTTTATTTTTCCTTTCCCTACCCTTGGAGTGCCCTAATTATACAGCACATTGATTCTGTAGTGCAATTCTGGATTGATCAACATGCACACCCTTCCCAGAGGAAACATCTTTTTTTTTATCTTCCCAAAGTACTCCCTGGATAAATAAAATGCATCTTTCTTTCTCCAACCCCGTTTTTTTTTCTTTTCTGTTGGGCTGAAGTAGAACAGTGTTTCCCAACCTTGGCAACTTGAAGATATCTGGACTTCAGCTCCCAGAATTCCCCAGCCAGCATTCGCTGGCTGGGGAATTCTGGGAGTTGAAGTCCAAATATCTTCAAGTTGCCAAGGTTAGGAAACACTGAAGTAGAAGGTAGGGCATCCAAGATGGCTTCCCGTTGATATGTGCTAGGAGGAAGAAAAATAAACTTTATAACCTGGTGATCAGCGAGAAATCTTCCTCTGCACTTCACAGTCAAGAAGACACCAACAAACCAGAATATCCTTGTACGTTAAGATAGGATTCCTTGACCTCGGTCTAGCCCACAGCTGCCCTATTTTCAACCCTCTCAGGCCATTATAGTTGATGAATTAGTAAGACTGGAGACAGTGGTATCTCACCAAGGACCGTCAGTCAGGAAATTAAGCCAAAACATTAAACAGTGTGCTAAGATAATGATGATGAAGATGAAACAGGCCGCCCACTTTTTTCCCTTTCCAATTTACAGTAAAAGAGCTGTTGCGAATTTGAAATGAATGGGAAAGGTGAAAGACATGTGAAGAGTATTACTCTACAGCTCAGGTCCTTTTTCTCCCAATTTATATTTATATATTTTTTAAAAGATGTCCTTTCAGTAAATGATCTAAGACAGTTTAAAGAAACACTTTTGCTACTTCAGAAGTTGCATAGCTAGGTGTGATTTTTAAATATATATATATGTCCTTTTTTTGGAACAGAATTGCCCGATTCTACTGAGGTAAATTTTTTGGACTAGAACTCACAGTATAATAATAATAATAATAATAATAATAATAATAATAATAATAATAATAACAACAACAACAACAACAACTACTACTACTACTACTACTACTAGTAGTAGTAGTAGTAGTAGTACTACAACAACAGAGTTGGAAGGGACCTTGGAGTTCTTCTAGTCCAACCCCCTGCTTAGGCAGGAAACCCTACACTACTTCAGATAGATGGTTATCAAACATCTGCTTAAAAACTTCCAGTGTTGGGGCATTCACAACTTCTGGAGGCAAGCTGTTCCACTGGTTAATTGTTCTAACTGTCAGGAAATTTCTCCTTAGTTCTAAGTTGCTTCTCTCCTTCTTTAGTTTCCACCCATTACTTCTTGTTCTACCCTCAGATGCTTTGGAGAATAGGTTGACTCCTTCTTCTTTGTGGCAACCCCTGAGATATTGGAACACTGTCTCTTGCCTTTGAGCCTGGACCAAACTAGCTCTCTGCAGTTGATAAGTTAGAAACCCGGTTAAGTGGTTGACTTTGCTTGTCAGAAGGTCGCAAAAGGGATCACATGACCCCATCATAAATTTAAGATCATGCAGAATGCAGCTGCGAGAGTAATCGTGGGCTTCTCTAGGTATGCCCATGTTACACCAACACTCTGCAGTCTGCATTGGTCGCCGATCAGTTTCTGGTCACAATTCAAAGTGTTGGTTATGACCTATAAAGCCCTTCATGGCATCAGACCAGAATATCTCTGGGACCCCCTCCTGCCGCACAAATCCCAGCGACCAGTTAGGTCCCACAGAGTTGGCCTTCTCCGGGTCCTGTCGACTAAACAATGTCGTTTGGCGGGACCCAGGGGAAGAGCCTTCTCTGTGGCAGCCCCGACCCTCTGGAATCAGCTCCCCCCAGAGATCAGGACTGCCCCCACCCTCCTTGCCTTTCATAAACTCCTTAAAACCCACTTCTGCCATCAGGCATGGGGGAATTGAGACATCTCCCCCAGTCCTATATAGTTTATGTATGGTATGCTTCTGTGTATGTCTTTTTTAAATAATGGGTTTTTATATATTTTTAAATATTAGAGTTGTTACTGTACACTGTTTTTATTATTGCTATGAGCCGCCCCAAGTCTACGGAGAGGGGTGGCATAAAAATCTAATTAATAATAATAATAATAATAATAATAATAATAATAATAATGATGATAATAATAATAATAATAATAATAATAATAATAATAATAATAATAATAATGATAAATATGAGCCAGTTGTCAAGTGTTGAATTTTGACCATGTGACCCCAAGGATACTGTAGCAGTTGTAAGCCAAGTCCTCGTCCTGATAAACTTATTTTATATTATTATTATTATTATTATTATTATTATTATTATTATTATTGTTGTTGTTGTTGTTGTTGTTGTTGTTGTTATTGTTATTACTATTGTTATTACGGTTATTACTACTACTACTATTATTATTGCTATTACTACTATTACTATTACTATTACTATTACTATTATTATTAATTAGGTTTATATGCCGCCTCACTCCGAGGACTCGGGGCGGCTTAATTTACAGTGAATTCCTCTCCAGCTAAGTTTCTCCTCTCCCAGTCTTTCATGATACGAGGGTTATCCGGAAAGTAAGGTTACAGGTTACTTAGCTCTCGCGGGGAATGTTCGCGGGGAAAGTTGGTATTACTATCATGTAGTGGGAAGCCAATGGAAGAAAATCCACTCCCCCTGAGATCTGCACAATCCCCACCCTCCTAGCCTTCTGAAAGGGCATAAAATCATGGTTTTTTTCGGCAGGCTTGGAGCTGGTGAACAGTCCCACCTTATCCTGGCTGAATGAAGGGCCACAACACAGAAGTCACATTTTTCAGTGCTGTTGTAACTTTGAACGGTCACTAAACGAACCGTTGTAAATCGGGGACTGCCTGTATCTTAGGAAAATCACTTTCAAACTAAGCAAGGGAAAAGAATTATCTCCCCCACACACATTTTTTCTCTCCCCTAAATGTGAAGAAATGAAAGATTATAAGATTATGGGAGGCACGAATCTAATTGTTCATCTAACCTTTAAAATACCTTGGAAGAGGGTCCCATCAAAATCTTCACCTCGGGTTACAGAATGGAAGTAATGGGGCCATTAAAACCCCATGAAACTCTTGTCTTTTAACATTTAAATGGAGCGTAAATGAGTGAGGGGCATCCTAATTGGAAGCGTGGGTTTCTTTTTTCTTTTTCCCCTGGCCAAGGGGCAAATCTGCTGAGTCAGGCTTACTCTGCGCTTCCTCCAAAATGCAGCAAATGAGCTGAATGGTGAACGGGAATGAATGGAGCGGTGGCAGACGCCAGAGGTTGGTCTTAATTCAAGGAGAAAACTTTTGCTTTTGATCCAGGCCTGGGCTTAGAAAAATAGAAACATAGAAGAAGACTGATGGCAGAAAAAGACCCCATGGTCCATCTAGACTGCCCTTATACTATTTTCTGTATTTTATCTTAGGATGGATCTATCATTATCCCAGGCATGTTTAAATCCAGTTACTGTGGATTTACCAACGTCTGCTGGAAGTTTGTTCCAAGGATCTACTACTCTTTCAGTAAAATAATATTTTCTCATATTGCTTTTGATCTTTCCCCCAACTAACTTCAGATTGTGTCCCCTTGTTCTTGTGTTCACCTTCCTATTAAAAACACTTCCCTCCTGAACCTTATTTAACCCTTTGACATATTTAAATGTTTTGATCATGTCCCCCCTTTTCCTTCTGTCCTCCAGACTATATAGATTGAATTCATTAAGTCTTATGTTTAAGACCTTCCACCATTTTTGTAGCCCGTCTTTGGACCCGTTCAATTTTGTCAATATCTTTTTGTAGGTGAGGTCTCCAGAACTGAACACAGTATTCCAAATGTGGTCTCACCAGCGCTCTATATAAGGGGATCACAATCTCCCTCTTCCTGCTTGTTATACCTCTAGCTATGCAGCCAAGCATCCTACTTGCTTTCCCTACCACCCGACCACACTGCTCACCCATTTTGAGACTGTCAGGAATCACTACCCCTAAATCCTTCTCTTCTGAAGTTTTTGCTAACACAGAACTGCCAATGCAATACTCAGATTGAGGATTCCTTTTCTTCAAAAACTTTAGCAAGGAGGGGTCTCTGCCCGGTTGCTGGGTGGGTGTGGCCATGGTGGGCGTGGCCTAGTTGGTCTCCTGCACTATGGGGGGGATTTTTGCGCACAAATGGGTGACGAGCAGGTGCATGTGCATCAGCGTGAGATTCAGCTTCTGAGCATGCACCCAAACCCAAGCATCGCCTGAGGATGTGCGCATGAGCGAGATTTCGGCAATTTTCACAGATATTTTTCCTTGCGTCCATGTAAAAATCACCGAAATCTCACTCGCACCAGCAAGCCAAATCTCACTTGTGGGCATGTGTGAGCACATTGGGGACGCGTAGCTGGGTGCACATGGGAAAAATTACTACCACTCTGTTCCCCAGGCCTCGAAGGCTTTCCTTGAGCCTCTGTGAGGGAGAAAATGGGCTTCCCTGGGCTCTGGAGGCCCTCTGGAGGCCAGAAATATGCCTGTTCCTAGCCTTCCCTAACTTCTGGTGGGCTTGTTTTTCGCTCTCCCCAGGCCTCAACTTGTGCTCTACACATACTTGCATCCAGTAATGGGCAGCCAAAATTTTTACTGCCACACTGTGGGTGTGTCTTATTTTGTGGGTGTGGCTTGGTGGTCATGTGACTGGGTAGGAGTGGCTTGTCAGCCATGTGACCAGATGGGAGTGGCTTGAACAATCATCATCATTCAAGTGAACTGTTAAGTCCTCAACTTACAACCTCACCAGTGTTGCTCTCTGGGGTGACAATTTGCATCGCGTTTCCCACGCTCTCCTTCCTGAGTCGCCCCCCCTGCCTCAGGCTGGGTAGTTAGGCAAATGAGTGCCGATCACAGTGTGGCAGTAAAAGTTTGGCTGCCCATTACTGGCTGCACCCCAACGTCTTGCAGATTTTGGCCTTCTCCTGGGGGCATCCATGTTCCCATTCCTTCTCCCCCAGAATTGGTAGGGGCCTCAGACTATGGATAGACCACCAGCGTCCTCTGATCTGCCCTCTGTCTTTGGCTTCCTGTTTTCTCCAAGTTTGTGGATATTCTCCTTTCTCGGATTCCCAGCTTGCAGCCGTCCTGCCTGCTCAGCAAAACTGTTTCTCTCTTCACATCTTTCTTTGATAGATCAGATCCTGCCTGAAACCCACAATTTCAGCCCAGGGTCTCATCCATTTTCTTGAGCAATTAGAATGTTCATCACTGTTCGATGACATTACATTTTATCGGCGGAGAAAGTAGCTTCGTTGTAGCGGGGATTTTATTTTGCAGATGATAGATGCTTTTTTATTCAAGGTAATAAATGTCCTGATCTTTCCTTATTGGCTTAGGGAAGCTGAAGACTTTCCGATTTGTTTCTCGGACAAGGTTGCTGGATCGGCATTTTATTATTTTGACATTGTCCTGCGCAGGCTGGGTCGATAGGATTCTTCGGCCCATCAAACATGGTCCAACTTTATTTACAAGTGACAGAATAACAGAATGGGAGGGGACCTCAGAGGTCTTCTAGTCCAACCCACTGCTCAAGCAGGAGATCCTATGCCAGTGATGGCAAATCATTTTTGGTTTGTATGCAAAAAGGGGTGTGGTGTGTGTGTGCTAGCATGCGTGCACATGCCCACACCCCTTCCCTCCCCCACACAAACATGCACACCCCACACCGCACATATGTGCAGGCCTTTCTGAAGCCTGGTAGGTGAAAAAAATGCCCAAATGGGCAAACCGGAAGTTCAGGAAAACGCACTTCCGGTTTGCCCGTTGTGCTGTTTTTTGCACTCTGGGGCTTCAGGAAGCTTCCCTAAACTCTCTGGAGTGCAAAAAACAACACAAAAGCACACCGGAAGTTCAGAAAATGGGGTCCTGATTTTCCCATTGTGTTATTTTTTACACTCTGGGGTTTCAGGGAAACTTCCCTGAAGCATCTGGAGGACAAAATGGCATTTCCCAAGGCCAAAAATCAGCTGGCCACAACGGCAAATCATACGCTCGAAAAACGCATTTCCAGTTTGCCATTATGCTGTTTTTTTGCACTTCACGCCTTCAGGAAGCTTCCCTGAACCCTTTGGAGTGCAAAAAACAACACAAAAGCACACTGGAAGTTCAGAAAATGGGGTTCCGATTTGCCCATTGTGTTATTTTTTACACTCTGGGGTTTCAGGGAAACTTCCCTGAAGCATCTGGAGGACAAAACAATATACAGTAACAAATCTAATATTAAAAGTCTAAAATAACAAATATAATATTAAAAGTCTAAAAACCCATTATTTAAAAATCATACAAACAAACATACCATACACAAAACTACATAGGCAAGGGGAGATATCTCAGTTCCCCCATGCTTGATGGCAGAGGTGGGTTTTAAGGAGTTTATGAAAGGCAAGGAGGGTGGGGGCAATCCTAATCTCTGGAGGGAGCTGGTTCCAGAGGGTCGGGGCTGCCACAGAGAAGGCTCTTAACCACATCAATTTTTAACTCAACTGCGGTCATAAGTCGAGGACTCCTTGTGGTATGAAGAAGTGTGGGGGGAAAATCAAATCATTTTCAGGAGGAACAAAAAGCACCCCCCAAAAAAAGACATCAGGAATTGTCAAGGGTTCTGAAGGACATGGTCAAAATAGTGAAAACGAAGATCACACCCAATGGTGGGCAGCAGATGGTGCGGTCAGGTGCTCTTCCCGGAAGGAAATTCCGGGATGCGCACACATGTGCCCCCGCATCCCACATGGGATTTTACTTCTGTGCATGTGCAGCAAGTGAAATATTGTGTGAGGGCGCTCGCTGCAGCGAGATTTCAGCAATGCTCGCATGCGCGGAAGCAAAAATATCGGCAAAAACAGCCGATATCTCGCTCGTGTGCGCATCCTCACATGCTTATGCGCAGAAGCCAAATCTCACTCCAACGGGCACGTGTGCACCCACCGGACACCCGTGCACCCACGATGGCCTCGGAGGGCGCACTGGTAGGGCCAAAGACAAGGAGCCCTGATCACACCAATACAATTGAAGCTCTGCCTGTGCTTACATTAAATAAAAATCTGAGGAGCTTTGATCACACTGTCATGGCCGCCATCTTGATTTTTTTTGTCAGCCCCTGAGGTGATGGAAGCCCCGCCCACTGCAGTGACATTCATTATGCAGCTGTTACGGCCATCTTGACGTTTTTGACCCCCTGCTCTTAACAGCCCCCCAAGCCCCCTCCCCCCCCCCCGGTTCCAATGTACTTCTTTCAATACCATAAATAGCTACAGGAATCACCTCAAATTCTGGCTAAGGTGGCTTCTCAGGGATGAAAGGGGCATCGAAGAAAAAGCTTGGGAACCCTTTTGTCTCTTCCGGGAGGTCATTTAAAAGCTGGGCTTAAATTTACTTTGAAAAAAAGGCTGACGAAGCCTCTCTTTCTGACGACTCTGACCTTTCGCCATAATCTCTCATCCGGCTGACACAAAGAATTGCAGATGGAGTTTTGCATCTCCAGCTATTCTCCGGCGTGATAATGGTCATTTTATCATTCAGGGAAATGACTGGGATCCTAGAATTATGGACAGAGGTGTCCAAAATCATCTCCACCGTTATCCTCAAGTCACAGGAGAGCAGCTGGGGGGAAGTTTGTGAAAGAATAAGGAGAGATACTTTTTATCATCATTACTTTCTACAAATGAATACGATGTCTCCTTTCTTCTCTTCCATCCTTTCTGAAATGAGACAGATATTTGTTCCCAAGGCTTGAGCCTCCAGCTTTTCCTAAACAAAAATAAAAATAAAGTGCACCTTTGTGCCTACCGTTCCTGTCCTAATGTCTTTTTTATCTTTTCTATCTCTACTTTATACTTATATTATGTTAAACTTACAATACAATACTATATTTGTATGATAACTAAATAAGTAAGTAAGTAAGTAAGTAAGTAAGTAAGGAAGGAAGGAAGGAAGGAAGGAAGGAAGGAAGGAAGGAAGGAAGTAAACAAACAAACAAACAAACAAACAAACAAACTCTGGAAACCATGTTTAGTCTTGCTAAACAAAATAATGCTATGTTGAAATTGCTGATTAAGTGGTGTTCCCCAGGGAAGCGTACTAGGTCCTACCCTCTTCATTCTCTACATCAATGACCTCTGTGACCATATCGAAAGCAACTGTGTCCTTTTTGGCGATGATGTGAAAATTTTCAACACCACTGACAACACACTCACTCTCCAAAAAGACCTGGACTTTGTCTCAGACTGGTCTAACACCTGGCAACTTCAAATATCAACCAACAAATGCTCTACCCTCCACATCGGCAAAACAAATCCAAACCGCACATACAAACTGAGTAAACAATCTCTCACTGCCAACCCACACTCAGTAAAAGACCTTGGAATACTAATATTGAATGACCTAAGTGCTAAAACCCACTGCAACAATATCGCCAAAAAAGCTTCTAGAGTTGTTAACCTGATCCTACGCAGCTTCTACTCAGGCAACCTCACACTACTCACAAGAGCCTACAAAATTTTTGCCAGACCCATCCTGGACTACTGCTCATCTGTCTGGAACCCATACCATATCTCAGACATCAACACCATTGAAAATGTCCAAAGATATTTCACCAGAAGAGTCCTTCACTCCTCCACTCGAAACAGAATATCCTACGAAAATAGACTAACAATCCTGGACCTAGAAAGCCTAGAACTACAGCGCCTAAAACACGATTTGAGTATTGCCCACAAGATCATATGCTGCAACGTCCTACCGGTCAATGACTACTTCAGCTTCAACCGCAACAACACATGAGCACGCAACAGATTCAAACTTAATACGAACCACGCCAAACTTGACTGTAAAAAATATGATTTCAACAATCAAGTTATCGAAGCATGAAATTCATTGCCGGACTCAATTGTGTCAACCCCTAACCCCCAACATTTCTCCCTTAGACTATCCACGATTGACCTTTCCAGGTTTCTAAGAGGCCAGTAAGGGGCATGCATAAGTGCACTGGTGTGTCTTTCATCCTCTGTCCAATTGTCTTCCCTTTCTCTCACTTATCATATATATTTTCTTTCTTTCATATATCCTCTCCTCTAAGTTCACTTTACCCCTATATATATTACTACATGTCTATTTTTCTTCCTATGTATTTGTGTATTGGACAAATGAATAAATAAAATAAATAAAAATAAATAAGATTTCACAGTATTGTTCATTATTAATATTCAGTTGTTTATATTGTAATTTATTGTTTTTCTAATATGTTGTAAGCCGACCCGAGTCTTCAGAGAGGGGCGGCATAGAAATCCATCAAATAAATAAATAAATAAAATATATCCACGTTGTGTAGAAACTCTTTCTGTGGCTGCAACGGAGAGATTTCTTGGAAGTGACCTTCTCACCCAAAGTCAGGAAGCTGCAAATGTGTACGCTCCCGTTTTTATCTATCCCTCTCTCTCTCTCTCTCTCTCTCTCTCTCTCTCTCTCTCTCTCTCTCTCTCTCTCTCTCACTCTCTTGAGAAATATATATAGAGAAAGGACGCTGCATAGACCCTGCATTGCAGTCTCTCGGCATGGGGAATTAATTCTGCCCTCACCTCCTGACCCAAAGGTGGGAAGAGGGCCAGCCAGGTTGTATGGATGGAAATTGAGAGGTCTGAATAATAGTCCCATAAAAATAAAACCATCACCATTTTTGATAGAAAGTTGCTGGGTTCATCATTGTTTTATTTTTTTTTTAAAGGGGGATGAGTTTCTTCAAAATGCACGGATAGGTTATACGAAAGGTACAGCTATCCTGCAAAGGTGCAAGCAAATACGATCGTTTTTACTTTTTTAAAAAAAATTATAAAAGTAAACTTTATTTAAACACACAAAATACAAACAATTAAACTCACACAGAAAAAGAAAAAAACATAAATATTAAATATTAAATAATGCACTTGGGGAAAAGGAATCCTCAATCTGAGTATTGTATTGGCAGTTCTGTGTTAGCAAAAGCTTCAGAAGAGAAGGATTTAGGGGTAGTGATTTCTGACAGTCTCAAAATGGGTGAGCAGTGTGGTCAGGCGGTAGGAAAAGCAAGTAGGATGCTTGGCTGCATAGCTAGAGGTATAACAAGCAGGAAGAGGGAGATTGTGATCCCACTGTATAGAGCACTGGTGAGACCACATTTGGAACACTGTGTTCAGTTCTGGAGACCTCACCTACAATTGACAAAATTGAACGGGTCAAAAGACGGGCTACAAAAAGGGTGGAAGGTCTTAAGCATAAAACGTATCATGAAAGGCTTAATGAACTCAATCTGGATAGTCTGGAGGACAGAAGGAAAAGGGGGGACATGATCGAAACATTTAAATATGTCAAAGGGTTAAATAAGGTCCAGGAGGGAAGTGTTTTTAATAGGAAAGTGAACACAAGAACAAGGGGGCACAATCTGAAGTTAGTTGGGGGGAAGATCAAAAGCAACATGAGAAAATATTATTTTACTGAAAGAGTAGTGGATGCTTGGAACAAATTTCCAGCAGACGTGGTTGGTAAATCCACAGTAACTGAATTTAAACATGCCTGGGATGAACATATATCCATCCTAAAATAAAATACAGAAAATAGTATAAGAGCAGACTAGATGGACCATGAGGACTTTTTCTGCCATCAGACTTCTGTGTTTCTAAAGTTGGATATTTTGTGACGTGCCCAGGGCTGACTTTCATGCTTAAGGCAGGACTACAATTCGACCAGTAATGATTTGTGTGCCAAAAGGGGGGTATGTGGATGTGGTAGCGTGAGTACATATGCCCACACCCCTTCCTTCCTCCCCACGCACGTGCATCCCATGTGCTGCCCCCCCATACATGCGCACAGGCCTTTCTGAAGCCTGGTAGGCAGTGGTGGGTTCATACTGATGTGGTGCAGAGAGTTGCATCGGTATGAACCCACAGATTTTCCATCTCCATGTCGGAAGAAGCCCTTCTGCCCGCCCCGCCCCATCTCAATGCTGACCTTTATTCTTCATCTGAACCATAGCTGGGGCCTTCTTCCACACGGAGTCACCCAAAAAAAAAATTACCGAAAATCAGTGGGTGCATACAGTGAAGGGCTACAAAAGTTTTTACTCCAACACTGTGGGGTATGGCTTATTTTGTGGGTGTGGTTTGCCAACCATGTGACCAGGTGGGAGTGGCTTGACGATCATGTGACTGGGGTTGGCTTAAAGGTCATGTGACTGGCTTAAAAGTGGCCAACGTGACATCACTCAGATCAAGGGTTTGGGTTAGGGTTAGGGTGCCAGGACTCTCCTCGCCTGAAAGAGCTACAGTTTTCATATCTATTTATTATGACTGAACATCCAACATATACAATTTAATTCTGTGTATATATGCCATATGTGTACATACATATTACACACAGGCACACAAAAATATACATTATCTACTATATAAACTGTATGTGTATGTACACACACACACATGCACAGCCCTTCTAAAATTATACACATTCAACCTCATTTACTGCAATAGGAAAAATATACCCCGAGCCCAGAAGGGGAAAAAAAGGAAAAAATTCAAAATTTTGGTATCAGTTCTGCGTACCTGACCGTACCTGTAGGAGCCCATCACTGGGTGCATACCAGTGTGGCTCTCTGGACCACACCAGTATGGACCCACCACTGCTAGTGGATGAAAAAAATGCCCAAATGGACAAACTATTTGGGTGTGTGACAGAGTGAATGGTAATGAATGTTTTTATTATATTAGAACTTTTATGTTTTTTAATTACATTAATTGGATTCAGATGTTTTCTTTGATAAGTTGTGAGTCGGCCAAAGTCCTTGGAGAGGGGCAGCATACAAATCCAATAGACAGATAGCTAGATTACGTAGATTAGATAGATAGATAGATAGATAGATAGATAGATAGATAGATAGATAGATAGATAGATTAGATAGATTAGATAGATAGATAGATAGATAGATAGATAGATAGATAGATAGATAGATAGATAGATAGATAGATAGATAGATAGATTAGATAGATTAGATAGATAGATAGATAGATAGATAGATAGATAGATAGATAGATAGATAGATAAGATAGATTAGATAGATAGATAGATAGATAGATAGATAGATAGATAGATAGATAGATAGATAGATAGATAGATAGATAGATAGATAGATTAGATAGACAGACAGACAGACAGACAGACAGACAAGACTGGATGGATAGATAGATAGATAGATAGATAGATAGATAGATAGATAGATAGATAGATAGATAGATAGATACATAGATAGATAGATAGATACATAGATACATAGATACATAGATACATGGATAGATACATGGATAGATACATGGATAGATTGATAGACCGGAAGTTGTTGGGGGATTTTTTTTTTGCCTCCGGGATTTCAGAGAAGCTTCCCTGAAGGGCCTGGAGGATGAAATGGCCTTTCTCAAGGCCAAAAATCAGCTGGCCAGCACACGCATGCACGCTGGAGCTGAAACATAGAAAAGTCTCGTGTGCCCTCCCATAGGCTCACCATCACAGCATTAGACCAACGTGGGTTTTCCCACTGATCGACATAAGATTTAAAAGAAGCAGCTCACTTCCTCAGATGCAACGGAAGGGGTCAACAAATGCAGGAAAGAAAAATGAAGAAAAATAGCCTTTCAGAGATAAGGAAGATGGCTTGCTTCTAGCTACTTCTTCCCGGAGAGTCTCCTTATCTACCGTCTTAAAGGCAAAAGAAGTTGACCGTTTATTCTTTTATTCTGAAAAAAATTTGTCCCTTCTAACCCTTTCTCATCCCTGATCCTCATCCCTGACTTCTCTGCAGCACTCTTTGCCATCAAGAGCGATTCCCATCTGCCTCTCCCCTGCTAAGCGCCGCTTTGATTTTCCCGTAGGCGAGAGGACAAGAATTAATCACCCCTCTTCTTATTAGGGGATTTAACAATCTGTATTAAACTTCATCTGTCCATGCTTCCTTGCAGATTCAGAATTATGGCCCCCAACTTATTACGGAACCTCATTTGTTTTCCTTTATTCCAGGCGGCAATCACTTGCCAGGGTGGTTTTACACGATCATATACATTCAGTGTCACAGAGAAGTAATTAGATTTTAAGACCCTCAATTGCGCGCGACGCAGGCACCATTCCAGCTTTATGACAGCACTGAACCACTGTCATTTTGCTTATGGTTGTTGATTTTGCAATAAGAATAACAGTGTTGGCAACCAGCTCAGCCCATTACTCAACAGAAAATGCAGGGTTGGTACCTGCTTGGGAAAAAGAATCAGACAATTTGAAATACAGTGGTACCTCTACCCAGGGGTGGGCTACTGCCCGGATGAGGCAGAACGGAGTTGAAAAGGGACCTTGGAGGTCTTCTAGTCCAACTCCCTTCTTAGGCAGGAAACCCTACACTATTTCAGACAGATGGTTATCCGACATCTTCTTAAAAACTTCCAGTGGTGAAGCATTCACAACTTCTGGAGGCAAGCTGTTCCACTGATTAATATTAAAGATATTTGACAAAATTGAACAGATCCAAAGATGGGCTACAAGAATGGTGGAAGGTCTTAAGCATAAAACTTATCAGGAAAGACTTAATGAACTCAATCTGTATAGTCTGGAGGACAGAAGGAAAAAGAGAGACATGAATGAAATATTTAAATATGTTAAAGGGTTAAATAAGGTTCAGGAGGGAAGTGTTTTTAATAGGAAAGTGAACACAAGAACAAAAGGGCACAATCTGAAGTTAGTTGGGGGCAAGATCAGAAGCAACATGAGAAAATATTATTTTACTGAAAGAGTAGTAGATCCTTGGAACAAACTTCCAGCAGACATGGTTGGTAAATCCACAGTAACTGAATTTAAACATGCCTGGGATAAATATACCTTATATCCATCCTAAGATAAAATACAGGAAATAATATAAAGGCAGGCTAGATGGACCATGAGGTCATTTTTTGCTGTCAATCTTCTATGTTTCTATGTTCTATCAGGAATTTTCACCTTGGTTCTAAGTTGCTTGTCTCATTGTTTAGTTTCCACCCATTACTTCTTGTTCTACCCTCAGGGTCTTTGGAGAATAGGTTGACTCATTCTTCTTTGTGGCAACCCCTGAGATATTGGAACACTACTATCATGCCTCTGCTGGTCCTTCTTTTCATTAAAATAGACATACCCAGTTCCTGCCACTGTTCTTCATATGTTTTAGCCTCCAGTCCCCTAATCATCTTTCTTGCTCTTCTCTGCACTCTTTCTAGAGTCTCAACATCCTTTTTGCATCATGGTGACCAAAACTGAATGCAGTACTCCAAGTATGGCCTTACCAAGGCCTTATAAAGTGGTATTAACACTCTTCACTCTTCATGTGAAATCACTTAGAAACATAGAAGACTGACGGCAGAAAAAGACCTCATGGTCCATCTAGTCTGCCCTTATACTATTTCCTGTATTTTATCTTACAATGGATATATGTTTATCCCAGGCATGTTTAAATTCAGTTACTGTGGATTTACCAACCACGTTTGCTGGAAGTTTGTTCCAAGGATCTACTACTCTTTCAGTAAAATAATATTTTCTCATGTTGCTTCTGATCTTTTCACCAACTAACATCAGATTGTGCCCCCTTGTTCTTGTGTTCATTTTCCTATTAAAAACACTTCCCTTATTTAACCCTTTAACATATTTAAATGTTTTGATCATGTCCCTCCTTTTCCTTCTGTCCTCCAGACTATACAGATTGAGTTCATTAAGTCTTTCCTGATAAGTTTTATGCTTAAGACCTTCCACCATTCTTGTAGCCCGTCTTTGGCCCGTTCAATTTTCACTTCATGTGACTTCTTTACTCTTATACTGTGGACACCTCAGAAGTGAAATGAGACCTGGATAGGAGTCCTCCAGGAGAGCCTAGGATTGTAGATTATACTAGGCAGTTGAAAAGACCATTCTGGAAGAAATCAGTAACAAGATTTTGTGACCAAAGCTATGGACGAAAGACATGCCCCTGGAATCCTGAAAGTTGGCCTCCATTGAAAGACATCTTTACCCCTTTATCTTTTCAAAAGTCTTCAGTGCAGTCTGGCAAAATGAACGTGGGAACGATGCTTACTTGCCACTAAATTTTGTTTATTGTCATTGCAACAGTTTTACAAATGCGTTTAATTGTCCTGGGAATATTTTGCAGAAAATAAAGGGGTAATTTCAATAGAAGAGCAGCACAATATTCATAAGGCATAGTAAAAAATTAGACAGCAACTAATAAAACAATGACAGTTCAACCATGAAAGTTCTTCCAAAGTCTATGATTTGAAGAGGCGCGCGAGAGCGGTCATGGGCCTAGGTATGTCCATATTTCTCCAACACTCCACGGACTGCATTGGTTGCCGATTGGTTTCCGCACACAATTCAAAGTGTTGGTAGTGTTCTGCCGGGCTCTCTGGTAGGAGCCTCCCGAAAATTCAAGGGTACAAATTTCAGACACACATACGTTTGAAAATTCAAAACAATGTTCTTTATCCAAAAATTCAAAATAAACTAAGCACTCTTTTTGTATTGCAAAGAGCTCTCGTCCCAAAACAACCGGGTAGTCTGTACAATTAACCTTAAGCAGTCCTTAAGTACTTAGCTAGCAGCTGTGAAGAAACTTCACACCCCTTCTTCTTCCAAGGAAGTGACACACACACACACACACGTTGCTCTGCTTTGTTTTCAAAGGCGTGAAAAATCAACAAACAAAGTCCAGAAACCAGCAACACAGGATTCCTGATGAACTGCGATCAGATACTCTTCCACAATGGCCAAACCCACATGCTGCTATTTATAGCAGCAGCCCTAATTACTGGAGCCCCACCCAAACACAGGTGTCCGCTCTTATCTCCTGTAATATGGCCTTGCTTGGTCTCTTCTACGCATAATTCTGCGCTTGCGTGGGTCCAAAACGTCTTCATCCGAATCAATGGAAGATAAGGGAGATTGACTGCCTGGGCTGTGTGCCAAGCCCTCCTCTGCCGAGTCACTCCCACCTTCTTCTTCGTTCAAGGAAACTAAACTCTGAACTGATTCTGTCGGCAATAACACAGGCCTGTGACATGTTGAAGTTTCTCCTGCGTCTACCTCTACATTCCATGGGGCAGGAGCTGGGCCAGAGCCAACCACAACAGGTAGTGACCTATAAAGTCCTGCATAGCATCGGGCCAGATTAATTGAGGGACCGCCTTCTGCTGTATGAGTCCCAGCTAGGTCCAAGTTAGGTCCCACAGAGTTGACCTTCTCCAGGTCCCAACAGCCAGACAATGTCATTTAGCGCAACTTAGGGAAAGAGCCTTTTCTGTGGGGGCCCTGACCCTCTGGAATCAGCTCCCTCCAGAGATTTGCACTGCCCCCACCCTCCTTGCCTTCTGTAAGAGTCTTAAGACCCACCTATGTCACCAGGCTTGGGGCAATTAGGTCTCAGCCCCCTGGCCAACGAAATGAGATATATGTTGTATGATTGAACTAGTATGATTGCTTTTAATATTGGAATTTTTTAAACTGTAATTTTAAATTGAAATAGATTTGCCTGTGTTATATTGTTATATTATATGCTGTGATTCGCCCCAAGCCCTTGGGGAAGGGCGGCATACAAACCTAAATAATAAATTAATTCATAAATTAATAAATATAGGAACCAAGAATGTCAAATTGGCAGCTTCCATCCTTCAATAAATCCCCGCCCCTTTTGGATTTGCACTACAAAGGGGCGGAGCTTCCCTTGAGATTTGAGGCTGACATCTTGATATTTTACTCCTGTAAACACTCCTGTAGCAAAGAGCCAAGGTGGCGCAGTGGGTAGAGCGCAGTACTGCAGGCCACTAAAGCTGACTGCTAGATCTGCAGGTCAGCGGTTCACATCTCATCACCGGCTCAAGGTTGACTCAGCCTTCCATCCTTCTGAGGTGGGTAAAATGAGGACCCGGATTGTGGGGGCAATATGCTGGCTCTGTTGAAAAGTGCTATTGCTAACATGTTGTAAGCTGCCCTGAGTCTAAGGAGAAGAGCGACATAAAAACATTGAATGAATGAATGAATGAATGAATGAATGAATGAATGAATGAATGAATGAATGAATGAATGAATGAATGCATATATACATACTGTACATACATGTTGGGACTTGTACATGCGCACCAAGAGACCTGAAGCTACATGCGCAGTGCAGCGTTCACTACTGGTGCGCTGTCTTTTCCTGCACCGATAGCAACCAACTACTGCCCCCGTCCCTCCCCCCATGACATATAATTCTTACTATTCAAAAAATGAACACCTACTCATGCAGAGAAAGCTTAAAAGGCCATTAACTTGGTTTAAACAAGGTTCCTCATTAAAAAGCAAATTGGCTTAAAGGTCATGTGACTGGCTTAAAGGTGGCCAACTTGATGTCACTCACGTCAAGGGTTAGGGTTCGGGTGCCTGGCCTCTCCTCACCTCAAAGAGATACAATTTCCCTATCTATTTACTATTACTGAACATCCAAAATATGCTATTTAATTCCTTGTATATATGCCATATGTGTACATACATATTACACACGGGCGCACAAAAATTTACATTGAACACAAGAACAAGGGGACACAATCTGAAGTTAGTTGGGGGAAAGTTCAAAAGCAACATGAGAAAATATTATTTTACTGAAAGAGTAGTAGATCCTTGGAACAAACTTCCAGCAGTGGTAGATAAATCCACAGTAACTGAATTTAAACATGCCTGGGATAAACATATATCCATCCTAAGATAAAATACAGAAAATAGTATAAGGGCAGACTAGGTGGATCATGAGGTCTTTTTCTGCCGTCAGACTTCTATGTTTCTATGTTTCTATCTTCTATATAAACTGTATGTGTATGTACACACACAGTCCTTCTAAAATTATACACATTCAATCACATTTACTGCGATAGGAAACATATACCCAGAGCCTAGAAGGGGAAAAAAGAAAACAATTCAAAAATTTTCTTCCGGTTCTGCGTACCTGACCATAGACATAGGAGCCTATCACTGCAACCCACCACTCTAATCTCCACCCATTGCTTTATGGAATAGATTCCTGACTCCTTTCTAATTTGTAGCAATTCTAGAGACTCCCATGGGTGCTATCACTCTAACAAGAGACTTCCTGGCGTATATTTTCCCCCTTTAAGTGCTATGTCTGTTATCTGTTCTCTCCCCTAGAGAGCCTTTTCTGAGAGCCCTAATCAAATGAAAACAATGAGGAAGAGTTTGGGTGAACTTAGGTGACCTCTATGCAATTTGACATTGGGGGGGGGGGTTACCCTAATTTTTCAAGCCGTGTAAGAGCATACAGTAAGGCAGGGATGGCTAAGCAGGGTATTCCTAGCCCAAGATAGACCTCAACGCAGTGAATGGCTGTTCGTCTTCAGCGCTACTGGTGCGCTCTCTGAGACTGGTGCATGCACGCCCCTAGGTTGGCGCGAGATTTAGCTTCTAAGCATGCGCCGCAAGTGAAATCTCACACAAGGATGCTCAGACGTTACAGATTTTGCCTATTTTTGGCACATGCGCAGAAGCAGAAAAATATGCCAAAAATAGGAGAAATCTCTTGCGCGGGAGCATCCTCGTGCGAGATTTCACTTGTGGCACATGCATACAAGCTGAAACTCATGCGGGGGCACCTGTGCATGCATTGGGGATGCATAGCTGCATGTGCTCACAATTTTTGCTACCACACTAACATGTAGCCCCGTCCCAGGTATAACCCACCACTACCACAACATATGATCACAATTGAGCCCAAAATTTCAAGATGGCTGCAAAGTGATTTTTGTTCCATTTTACACTGATTCTTGCCACAGTTGTTAAGTGAATTACTGCAGTTCAGGGGTGGGTTCTTCCCAGTTCTAACTAATTCACCAGAACCGGTAGCGAGCTGCTGGTGACATCCAGTAATGGGAAGCCAAAATTTTTACTGCCGCACTGTGGCTTATTCTGTGGGTATGGCTTGATGGTCATGTGACTGGGTAGGAGTGGCTTGCCGGCCATGTGACCAGGTGGGAGTGGCTTGAATAATCATCATCGTTCAAGTGAACTGTTAAGTCCTCGACTTACAACCTCACCAGTGTCGCTCTCTGGGGTGACAATTTGCTTCGTGTTCCCCGTGCTCTCCTTCCTGGGTTGCCCCCTGCCTCAGGCTGGGTAGCTAGATGAATGGGTGCCAATCAGCTGTTGAAAAAAGATGGGGGAGGAAATGGGGCCCCTGCAACACCTACAGGTGCTGGTCTCCCTGCTGCTTTCCAAGGAGGAGGACGGGAGGGTGGGAGGGTCAGGTGGAGCTGGGCACACAGCTTCATTTATGTTGTGAGCCACCCCGAGTCCTCGCAGAGGGGCGGCTTACAAACCCAACAAATAAATAAATAAATTTCCACTGGTGGAACTGCATCCCACCCCGTCCTGTCTGCTGCCCACTCCTAGTGACGTCACTGTTCTGCCGCTTGAAAGAGGGAGGGGATCATACTGACCTTTATTCCTTTCAAACCTCAACTGATCAGCTCCTGAGCTGGGTTTAGGGCTGATCTTTAGCTACTGAGCATGCACCAAAGCAAAATTGCACATGGGGACACATGCAAAACAGGCACTTCCATCACAATGTGAACCAGCGGTGGGGAAGGTAAGTAAAACACACCCCTACTGCAGTTATTAAGTTAGTAGCAATAACAACAGCGCTTACACTGATAAACCACTTCCCAGTGTTTTGCAGTTCTTGTCTGTATTCCTTGTCTGGCCTTTGGGTGCTGTTGAATATGCATGGGTTAAATGTAAATAGTTCAAATTTGAATGTTTTCATTTGATTGGTTGTTTTGTTTGTGCGGGAATTTTGTTTAACTGTCAGCCTGTATTCAGGCGGGAAAAAATAGTATAAATATCGGTACCCAAGCGCCGCTCGCAGTTCGCGCCTGATTACTTAGTAACAGCTGGAAGCAATGTTATTCTTAGACCTTGGAAAACAAACCGGTTAGCCTTTGAGCATCTGAGGCTCATTCATTTCAGGTGCTTTGGAAGACAGGTTGAACCCCTCAACTCTGTGGCAGCCCCTCAAATATTAGATCACTGCTATCATGTCTCTCCTGGTCCTTCTCTTCACTAGACTAGCCCTGCCCAGTTCCTACAATCCTTCATTGTATGTTTAAGCCTCCAGTCCCCTAATCATCTTGGTTGCTCTTCTCTGCTTTCTTTCCAGAGTCTCAGCATCTTTTTAATAGTGTGGTGACCAAAACTGTATGCAATATCCAACGCTCTTCATTCTCTACATCAATGACCTTTGCAATTACATCACAAGCAACTGTGTCCTCTTCACCGATGATGTAAAACTCTTCATATGAACTCCAAATACGAACTGAATAATTAAATTATCACAGATAATCCCCACTCGGTTAAAGACCTTGGTATACTAATAACAAAAGATTTAAGTGCCAAAGCCCACTGCAACAATATAGCCAAGAAGGCTTCAAGAGTTGTAAACCTAATCCTACGTAGCTTCTGCTCTGGCAATCTCACACTACTTACCAGAGCTTACAAAACTTTTGCCAGACCCATCCTCAAATACAGCTCATCTGTTTGGAACCCATATCGCATCACAGACATTAACACCCTTGAAAATGTCCAAAGATACTTCACCAGAAGAGCCCTTCACTCCTCCACTCGAAATAGAATACCCTACGAGACTAGACTTTTAATCCTGGGCCTAGAAAGTTTAGAACTAAGACGCCTTAAACAAGATTGTATTGCCCACAAGATCATATGCTGCAACGTCCTGCCTGTCGGTGACTACTTGACTTTCAACCACAACAACCCAAGAGCACACAACAGACTTAAACTTAATATTAACTGCTCCAAACTTGACTGTAAAAAATATGACTTCAGTAACCGAGTTGTCGAAGCGTGGAACTCATTACCAGACTCCATAGTGTCATTCTCAAACCCCCAACACTTTACCCTTAGATCATCTACGGTTGACCTATCCAGATTCCTAAGAGGTCAGTAAGGTGCACTAGAGTGCCTTCCATCCCCTGTCCTATTGCTCTCCTATATCTCCTATACCTTTCTTCTATTCCTATATCTCTTCTTCTATTCTTTCATTGATATGTTCTATTCCTATACCTTCTTTTCTATTATTTCTTAGATATATTTTACTATGAGTATCTCCTCTATAACCTTCATCATGTATTTTACTATGTGTATATAGATATATACCCACTAAAACCCTCATTGTGTATTGGACAACCAAGGCTTTATAGAGTGGTATCTTGACAAATGTATCTTTTTCTTTCTGAGAGCATATGCACCAAGACAAATTCCTTGTGTGTCTAATCACACCTGGCCAATAAACAATAAACAATTATATTCTGTTCTGTTCTGTTCTGCTCTGCTCTATTCTGTTCTATTCTATTCTATTCTTCAAAATAGGTGAACAGTGCAGTCAGGCAGTAGGAAAAGCAAGTAGAATGTTTGGCTGCATAGCTAGAGGTATAACAAGCAGGACGAGAGAGATTGTGATCCCACTATGTAGAGCGCTGGTGAGACCACATTTGGAATACTGTGTTCAGTTCTGGAGGCCTCACCTACAAAAAGATATTGGCAAAATTGAACAGGTCCAAAGACAGGCTACAAGAATGGTGGAAGGTCTTAAGCATAAAACTTATCAGGAAAGACTTCATGAACTCAGTCTGTATAGTCTGGAGGACAGAAGGGAAAGGGGGGACAGGATCTAAACATTTAAATAGGTTAAAGGGTTAAATAAGGTTCAGGAGGGAAGTGTTTTTAATAGGAAAGTGAACACAAGAACAAGGGGGCACAATCTGAGGTTAGTTGGTGAAAAGATCAGAAGCAACATGAGAAAATATTATTTTACTGAAAGAGTAGTAGATCCTTGGAACAAACTTCCAGCAGACGTGGTTGGTAAATCCACAGTAACTGAATTTAAACATGCCTGGGATAAACATATATCCATCCTAAGATAAAACACAGGAAATAGTATAAGGGCAGATTAGATGGACCATGAAGTCTTTTTCTGCCATCAACCTTCTATGTTTCTATGTTTCTATGTTGTTTCTATGTTGTTTCTATGTTGTTTCTATGTTTCTATGTTTCTATATGTTTCTATGTTTCTATATGTTTCTATGTTTCTATGTTTCTATGTTTCTATATGTTTCTATGTTTCTATGTTTCTATGTTTCTATATGTTTCTGTGTTTCTGTGTTTCTATATGTTTCTATGTTTCTATATGTTTCTGTGTTTCTGTGTTTCTGTGTTTCTATGTTTCTATGTTTCTATTCTATTCTATTCCATCCTATTCGTAGCATCGTATCTACCAACCTATATCAACCATAGATCTGAGTAAGCCTTGAAAATAATGGAGCCTTGATGCAGAACTCGATAGGAATTTCTACAGCACTACACAAAGTAGAAGCATTATTAACACTGATCAGGCCCGCCGTGATTTATGCTGTGTCTGCAATTTTGCATCTCATTTTCTGCCTTCCTGGGATGACAATTATTAAGGTGCTGTGGAATTACGACATGAATTGTGCTCTCTGCTGTATAATCAGTGCAGTTCTGTCCCACCCTTACCTGGTAATAAAGCTTTATTACACTTAGACAAGTTTAGCTCAATAGGTTGTTGGTACACAATGATCGTGGAGCATACAGGAAGCCCTGACAGTGCTTTGATACTCTTCCTGATGCACTTTGTCACTCTTTTCAAAAAGGTTTATTTTTAGTGGCTTCAAGTTTTCGAACACTCTTCAAAGATGTAAAGAGCATTGCAATAGTCAAACCTCGAAGTGATAAGGGCACGAGTGACCGTGAGCAAAGATACATCAGTTTATATAGCAGATAATGTATATTTTTGTGTGCCTGTGTGTAATATGTATGTACACAGAAGGCATATATACATAGAATGAAATGGTATATTTTGGATGTTCAATAATAGTAAATAGAGAGGGAAATTTTATCTCTTTGAGGCAAGGAGAGACCAGGCACCCTAACCCTAACCCTTGAGTTGAGTGATGTCAAGTTGGCCAACGTTAAGCCAGTCACATGACCTTTAAGCCACCCCCAGTCACATGATCATGAAGCCACTGGTCACATGGTGGGCAAGCCACACCCACAAAATAAGCCACATGTACAGTGTGGTAGTAAAGGTTTTTGCAGCCCTTCACTGCTGGGTACAAGCCACTGCTGTGGTTTTCCAAACCACTGGACCGTGACACCCAAACCAGGCCAAAACGATAGCATTTCATCCCTGCCAGGGGGATGCTGAAATGGTTAGTGCCATTGCAATGCTGTTGTAAATTTGAATGGTAACTGTTGTGGTTGGCTCTGGCCCAGCTCCTGCCCCAGGGAATGGGGAGGTGGATGCAGGGGAAACTTCAACATGTCACAGGCCTGTGTTATTGCCGGCAGAGTCAGTTCAGAGTTTAGTTTCCTCGGACAAAGAAGAAGGTGGGAGTGACTCGGCTTCGGGGGGCTTGGCACACAGCCTAGGCAGTCAATCTCCATTATCTTCCATTGATTCGGATGAAGACGTCTTGGACCCACGCAAGCGCAGAATTATGCATAAAAGAGACCAAGTAAGGACATATTACCGGAGATAAGAGAGGCCACCTGTGTTTGGGTGGGGCTCCGGTAATTAGGGCTGCTGCTATAAATAGCAGCATGTGGGTTTGGACATTGTGGAAGAGTATCTGTTCGCAGTTCTTCAGGAATTGTGCCTTGACTTTGTTTGTTGATTTTTCACGTCTTTGAAACCAACGCAGAGCAAAGTGTGTGGGTGTTTCACTTCGTTGGAAGAAGAAGGGGTGTGAATATGTTAAAGGGTTAAATAAGGTCCAGGAGGGAAGTGTTTTTAATAGGAAAGTGAACACAAGAACAAGGCGACACAATCTGAAGTTAGTTGGGGGAAAGATCAAAAGCAACATAAGAAAATATTATTTTACTGAAAGAGTAGTAGATCCTTGGAACAAACTTCCAGCAGACATGGTAGATAAATCCACAGTAACTGAATTTAAACATGCCTGGGATAAACATATATCCATCCTAAGATAAAATACAGATAATAGTATAAGGGCAGACTAGATGGACCATGAGGTCTTTTTCTGCCGTCAGACTTCTATGTTTCTGTTTCAATGAAGTTTCTTCACAGCTGCTAGCTAAGTACTTAAAGACTGATTAAGGGAAATTGTACAGACTACCCGGTTGTTTTGGGACGAGTGCTCTTTGCAATACAAAAAGAGTGCTCAGTTTATTTTGAATTTTGTGATAAAGAACATTGTTTTGAATTTTCAAAAGTGTGTGTGTGTCTGAAATTTGTATTCTTGAATTTTCGGGAGGCTCCTACCAGAGAGCCCGGCAGAACAGTCACTAAATGAACCATTGTATATCAAGGACTACTTGTTAGTGGTGCGATTGCAGAAAGTGAGCAGTGTTAATGCGCTATCAGAAGGCAACAATGCACATCCAATCCATTGTGCTCTTTAAGCCGACTAGTTATTGTCTGTATCACCCATAAAATATACCTCTCTGGAAAAGCCATCCAGATAAAATAAGCCATCAATCTTGATACACTTCTACTGATTTTGCATAAATGGGGAAGATCAAGTGTCTTTCCAAGCTTTTGCCAGTTTGCTCGAACCGTATTAAAACAACATCGTCAGATGTTACAACGTACGGAGCTGTTCTGTTCATAAATTGTTGCCACTGATTGGGACATAAAACATATTTTATAATGCCATAAAGCCCCCAGAAGAGACAAGATTACTCAGGTTTGCCTTTATAGCTCGATAGGTATGGATTTCTTGAAGCAAAAAAAAAAAAAGAAGAATGGTGCATTTTACGCCCACGTCTGAAGCAGGAGGAAGAGGAAGATGACGAGGCAAAGAAAGTTCAGGCATTTCCATAGAACATGATGACTATGTTACTTGATGAGAAAAGCATTGAATTCTGAACCCTAAAATTGCTAGTTCTAAACATACAAATTTCCCTTATACCGTATTTTTGGGAGTATAAGACATACCTTTTTTCTCCCTGAAAGCGGCTGATAATTTGGGTGTGTCTTATACTCAGAATGTAACTTTTTTTCCCCAGCCCTAACTAGCTACTAACAATCTTTCCAGCTCGTACCTTGCAGGCTCTTCCATTGTTACTCTCTGCAAAGAATGTTTTGCGAGCCCTAAGTCTTTGCAGTTTTTTTTCCATTGATCTAACTTGCTCCAAATGTTTTTTTCCAGCCCTAATCAGGTGCTAATTATGATCCCAACTCTTACCCACTTGCAAGCTCTTTCATTGTTACTCTCTGCAGATAATGTTTTTCAAACCCTGTCTTTGTAGGGTTTTTTCTTCATTGCTTTTTATTATTATTATTTATTGGATTTGTATGCCGCCCCTCTCCGCAGACTCGGGGCGGTTAACAACAACGATAAAAAACAACATGTAACAATCCAATTTAATAAAACAACTAAAAAGCCTTATTATAAAAACCAAACATACACACAAACATACCATACATAACTTGTAATGCCCTAGGGGAAGGAATATCCTAACTCCCCCATGCCTGGCGACAAAGGTGGGTCTTGAGTAATTTGCGAAAGACAAGGAGGGTGTGGGCCATTCTAATCTCTGGGGGGAGTTGATTCCAGAGGGCCGGGGCCGCCACAGAGAAGGCTCTTCCCCTGGGGTCTGCCAAACGACATTGTTTGGTTGACGGGATCCGGAGTAGGTCAACTCTGTGGGACCTTATTGGCCGCTGGGATTTGTGTGATAGAAGGCGGTTCCGGATGTATTCTGGCCCAATGCCATGTAGGGCTTTAAAGGTCATTACCAACACTTGCTTTACTTGCTCCAAATGTTTCTTCCCAGCCCTAACCAGGTACTAACAATTTTCCTAGCTCTTACCAGCTTGCAAGCTCTTTCATTGTTACTCTCTGCAAAGAATGATTTCCAAGCCCTAAGTCTTTGCAAGGTTTTTTCCAGAGTCTTGTCTGGGTTGAGCTTAAGCCTTACAGCATGCACAGGAAGCTAAATCTCATGAGAGGACATGCGGGTGCATGCAATTTTGGTGATTTTTGACGAAATCGCATGTGCCCATGTGTCTTCTCACAAGATTGGTTGCCTGCACATACGCAGAAGCCAAATCTTGTTCCGACATGCGTGCACACTTCTTTGTAATGGCCACAAGAATTTACTTAGGCAAATAAAAAGTGTATTCCGATGTTTTGCTGGGTCATTTTATTAGCTATTCTTTATGCCATCAATCTAAAGGTTCGGCTATTGGTTTCTACTGGCATGAATTCTATTGCTGGTGCCACTAAAGATAATGACTTCAATTTGCATTCCTGAAAGGCTTTTTAGCTAGACATTTTGCTTTCATTTAGCTTTAATGATCAGAAACACAGAATAATAGATAACTGGAAGCAAGCAAATTGCGCTTTATTTAGAGTGGCAATTCCAAAAGTTTATTACAGGTAGTCCACAACTTCCCATTTAGGGACCATTTAAAGTCACAATGGCGCTGGGGGGCAAAAGCAACTTATGACCGTTTTTTGCACTTATGACCATTGCCGCATCCCCAGAGTCACATTATCAAAATTCAGATACTTGGCAACTGTTTTTTGTTTAAAATGGTTACAATCAAAGTCCAAGGGGGGGGGGGGGGAATTGGATTTGCTTAACAACTGTGTTACTAACTTCGCAATTGCAGTGATTCACTGTGAATAGAATAGGATAGGATAGGATAGGATAGGATAGGATAGGATAGAATAGAATTCTTTATTGGCCAAGTGTGATTGAACACACAAGGAATTTGTCTTTGGTGCATATGCTCCCAGTGTACCTAAAAGAAAATATACATTGGTCAACAATCATGAGCTACAACACTTAATGATTGTCATAGGGGTCAACTAAGCAATGAGGAAACAATCAATATTAATACAAAATCGTAAGGATACAAGCAACAAGTTACAGTCATAGTCCTAAGTGGGAGGAAAAGGATGATAGGAATGATGAGAAAAAAACCAGTAGAAATAGAAGTGCAGATTTCTGACAGTGTTGATGGAATTATTTGTTTAGCAGAGTGATGGCATTAGGGAAAAAACTGTTCTTGTGTCTAGTTGTCTTGGTGTGCAGTGCTCTATAGCATCATTTTGAGGGTAGGAGTTGAAACAGTTTATGTCCAGGATGCAAGGAGTCAGTAAATATTTCCACAGCCCCCTTTTTGACTCATGCAGTATGCAGGTTTTCAATGGAAAGAAAGGCAAGAAAGTTCTGTGGCAAAGAAAAGTCACAAAATTCACATAACACATGTCTTGCTTAGCCACCAAAATGTTCGGCATTGTGATTTGAATGGCCACTAAATGTAGCTTTTCCCCCCCAATCCTAACAAGGTGCTAATGATCTTTCCAGCTCTTACCTTGCAGGCCCTTTCATTGTTTCTCTCTGCTAAGAATGTTTTCCAGACCCTAAGTCTTTGCAGGTTTTTTTCCCCATTGATCTAACTTGTTCCAAATGTTTCTATCCAGCCCTAACCAAGTGCTAATGATGTTCCCAGCTCTTACCTGCTTGCAAGCTCTTTCATTGTTACTCTCTGCGAAGAATCTTTTCCAAGCCCTAAGTCTTTGCAGGGTTTTTTTCCATTGCTCTACTTGCCTCGAATGTTTATTTCCAGGTGCTAATGACGTTCCCAGTTCTTACTGGCTTGCAAGCTCTTGTTACTCTCTCTGAATAAAGTTTTTTAAAGCCCTAACCAGGGGAACTTCAGATCGTGCAAAATGCGGCCGTGAGAGCCATCGTGGGACTTCCAAGATTCGCCCACGTTTCTGCAACACTCTGCAGCCTGAACTGGCTGCTGATCGGTTTCCGGTCACAATTCAAAGTGTTGGTAATTACCTTTAAAGCCCTACATGGCATTGGGCCAGAATACATCCGGAACCGCCTTCTACCGCACGAATCCCAGCGGCAGATAAGGTCCCACAGAGTTGGCCTTCTCCAGGTCCCATTGAACAAACAATGTCATTTGGCGGGCCCCAGGGGAAGAGCCTTCTCTGTGGTGGCCCCGGCCCTCTGGAATCAACTCCCCCCAGAGATTAGAACGGCCCTCCTTGTCTTTCGCAAACTACTCAAGACCCATCTTTGTCGCCAGACATGGGGGAGTTAAGATATTCCTTGCCCTAGGTCATTACAAGTTATGCATAGTATGTTTGTGTGTATGTTTGGTTTTTACAATTAGGGTTTTTAGTTGTTTTATTAAATTGGATTGTTACATGTTGTTTTTATCATTGTTGTTAGCCGAACGAACGAACGAACAAACAAACAAACAAACAAATAAATAAAATAATGTGCTGAAGCTGACCAGACTAAGGACACAAGCCAGATAAATATCTGCTAGGCAGATTCTTTCCCCTATTTTCCTTTCCAAAAACTAAGTTGTGTCTTATACTCTGAAAAATACGGTACTTGCTTAAAACTAAGAAGGAGAAGGGGAAAAACCCATTACTCCTTTTGTTTTATTTAAAACAGTTTGTATTATTTTGTTGGCTTCCTTTTCTGTGGCTGACCAAGCCCATTCCAATACATCCTCCAGCTCATTAGCAAGGAAAGTAAAATAAATCAGATGTTCAGGCATTTTTAAGCCTTTGCGGGGACTCTGTTGATTTACGATGACCCCCATAATTCTACATTTAAGTCCTGTTGCTCAGGGCAGAATTCTTAGTTCTGGCATTGCAATGGTTGTTATAGTAGTTTTTAAATGGCTTGTCAAGGTCATCTTGGGTAGTTGTCAGCACTTGATTGGAACCCAAATATTGTTTTACTGAGATACATGAAGCAGATAATAGCAGACTGAAGTATAATGTGATTTATTTGATTAGTGATTTAGTCTGATAGGAACAGAAGAACTCTGTTTGACCATCAAGATTTAAGCTGACTCTGTTTATATACACTGCTCAAAAAAATAAAGGGAACACTTAAATAACAGAATATAACTCCAGGTAAATCAAACTTCTGTGAAATCAAACTGTCCACTTTGGAAGCAACACTGATTGACAGTCAATTTCACACGCTGTTGTGCAAAGGGAATAGTTGTGCAAATGAAATATTCAATGAGAATATTTCATTCATTCAGAACAAACGTCTGCTGGAAGTTTGTTCCAAGGATCTACTACTCTTTCAGTGAAATAATATTTTTTCACATTGCTTTTGATCTTTCCCCCAACTAACTTCAGATTGTGTCCCCTTGTTCTTGTGTTCACTTTCCTATTAAAAACACTTCCCTCCTGAACCTTATTTAACCCTTTAACATATTTAAATGTTTCGATCATGTCCCCCCTTTTCCTTCTGTCCTCCAGACTATACAGATTGAGTTCGTTAAGTCTTTCCTGATACGTTTTATGCTTAAGACCTTCCACCATTCTTGTAGCCCGTCTTTGGACCCGTTCAATTTTGTCTATATCTTTTGTAGGTGAGGTCTCCAGAACTGAACACAGTATTCCAAATGGGGTCTCACCAGCGCTCTATATAAGGGGATCACAATCTCCCTCTTCCTGCTTGTTATATCTCTAGCTATGCAGCCAAGCATCCTACCTGCTTTTCCAATGCCCGACCACACTGCTCACCCATTTTGAGACTGTCAGAAATCGCTACCCCTAAATCCTTCTCTTCTGAAGTTTTTGCTAACACAGAACTGCCAATGCAATACTCAGATTGAGGATTCCTTTTCCCCAAGTGCTTTATTTTACATTTAAGTGTACCCTTTATTTTTTTTTAGCAGTATATTTATTTAGATATCTGAGCCCCACGATTCCAGAAAAACTATGGGTGGCTTACAATTAAAATGGAAAACAGAAGCATCCACACAGAGGATCCTCGACTTATGACTGCAATTAGGCCAAAATTTCTGGGTGTTTTTAAGTGAGACAGTTGTTAAATGAATTTTGCCCCATTGTATGACTTTTCTTGCCACTTTGGTTAATGAATCACTGCAGTTACTAACATGGTTGTTAAGTGAAGCTGGCTTCTCTATTGACTTTGCTTATAAGAAGGACCCCGGGACACTGCCACCATCATTATTTTTTTATTATTATTATTTATTAGATTTGTATGCCGCCCCTCTCCGTAGACTCGGGGCGGCTCACAACAATAACAAGAACAATGTAAGAACAAATCTAATAATTAAAAAAACGCTAAAAAACCCATTATTAAAAGCAAACATACACACAAACATACCATGTATAAACTGTATAGGCCCGGGGGAGATATCTCAGTTCCCCCATGCCTGACGGCAGAGATGGGTCTTAAGAACTTTACGAAAGGCAAGGAGGGTGGGGGCAGTTCTAATCTCCAGGGGGAGCTGGTTCCAGAGGGTCGGGGCCGCCACAGAGAAGGTTCTTCTCCTGGGTCCCGCCAAATGACATTGTTTAGTCGACCGGACCCGGAGACGGCCAACTCTGTGGGACCTAACCGGTCGCTGGGATTCGTGCGGCAGAAGGCGGTCCCGGAGGTATTCTGGTCCGATGCCATGAAGGGCTTTATAGGTCATAACCAACATTTTGAATTGTGACCAGAAATTGATCAGCAACCAATGCAGACTGTGGAGTGTTGGTGTAACATGGGCATACCTAGGGAAGCCCATGATTGCTCTCACAGCTGCATTCTGCACGATCTGAAGATTCCGAACATTTTTCAAAGGTAGCCCCATGTAGAGAGCGTTACAGTAGTCGAACCTCGATGTAATGAGGGCATGAGTGACTGTGAGCAGTGAGTTCCGGTCCAAATAGGGCCGCAAATGGTGCACCAGGTGAACCTGGGCAAACGCCCCCCTCGCCACAGCTGAAAGATGTTTCTCTAATGTGAGCTGTGGATCGAGGAGGACGCCCAAGTTGCGGACCCTCTATGAGGGGGTCAATAATCCCCCCCCCAGGGTTATAGATGGACAGATGTGAGTCAGATGCCAAGCATACAAATCTAATAAATCTTAATCTGAATTTTGATTCACGTCACCATAGTGATGCTGCAAAGGTCATAACTGTGAAAACCAGTCATTTAAGTCACTTTTTTTCAGTGCCGTCGCAACTTTGAATGGTCACTAAATAAACTGTTGTAAGTCAAGAAAATTGGGCTGTAATGTGTGCAGGCAATCCTCAACGTACAAACCAGATGTGGGAGCAGAATTTCCATTGCCAAGCAAGGCAGTTGTTAAGTGAGGCATGCTTGACCTTATAGCTTTTTTACCACAGTTGTAAAGCAAATCATGCAGTTATGAAGTAAATCCAGTTTCTCCAATTGATTTGGCTTGTTGGAAGCCAGCTGTAAAGGTCAAAAAAGGCAACCGCGTGGCCCCAGGATGCTGCAACTGTCCTGAGTACATACCACCACTTGCCAAGACTCCAAATTTTGATCATGTGATGATGGGGATGCTGTGATAGTGGTAAAGATGAAATCCAAGTCTTTTTTTTTTTACAGTCCTTAGTAACCGCAACTGAGTCCAACATTTCTGTTGCTAAGTGAGAGATCTGTTAAGTGAACTTTGTCTCATTTTATGACTTCTCTTGCCACATGTAACTGAATCACTGCAGTTGTTGAATTAATAACACGGCGAATAGAAGAGAAGAGGAATAGAATAGAGAGGAGGAAGAGGAAGAGGAAGAGGAAGAGTAGAGTAGAGATAGGGATGGGGAATGGGAATAGAAGAGAAAAAGAGTAGAGTATATTAGAGTAAAGTACAGTAATACCTCGTCTTACGAACCTAATTGGTTCCGGAAGTAGGTTCGTAAGGTGAAACGTTCGTAAGATGAAACATTGTTTCCCATAGGAAACAATGTAAAAGCGATTAATCCGTGCAAAAAAAATAATAATCCCAAAATGGCGCTCCGTTGGGCGCCGCCGCCCAGCTGTCACCTTTTAAAACAGCCGGGGGGCTTCTCGGCGTTCTCCCAAACCCGAACCCAAACCCAAACTTTTTGGATTCGGGTTCGGGAGGCCGCCGAGAAGCGCCGCCGCCCGGCTGTCACCGTCTGAAACAGCCGGGGGGGCTTCTCGGCGTTCTCCCGAATGCCGAACCCGGAAGTTCGGGTTCCGGAGGCCGCCGAGACGCTCCTGGCTGTTTCAGAAGGTTACAGCCAGGCGGCGGCACTCGGCGGAGCGCCATTTTTGTGATCGGCAGCGGCGTTTTCGGCCAATCTGGAGGCTAGAAAGGAGGTGGGGAATCCCAATAGGGAATTCCATAGGCGGAGCTTTGACGGGGTTCGTAAGCCGAAAAAAGTTCATAAGAAGAGGCAAAAATTTCCCGAACCCCGGGTTCGTATCATGAGCAGTTCGTATCATGAGGGGTTCGTATCACGAGGTACCACTGTAGCTGCAATTATTTTTGAAATATCCATGTCTAGTTCTCTCTTCCAGGATCTTTTCTAGATTCAAACTTAATGCAAACTGCTCTAAACTCATCTGCAGAAAATACGACTTCAGCAATAGAGTGATGAGTGCCTGGAATACACTAACTGGCTCTGTGGTTTCTTCCCCAAACCCCAAAAACTTTAATCTTAAATTAAGAGGTCTATAAGGGGCGTACATAAATGCACCATTATGCTTACCGTCCCTATCCTACTGTCCTATTGTCCTCTTTTATCATTCCTTTTTACTTATGTTACGTTTATACAAACTACAACTCTCCTATACATGTTTGACAAATAAATAAAATAAATAAAAATAAATACTTGACCAGGCTCAATCTTTTTTGGGGGTACTAAACTTCCTTAAGCAGCTCTTTGATGGCAACAGCAGTGCGCTAACGTAGCCTGAAGATGGCACTCAAGGATGCCCATGTGTTTGAAAAACCGAGGCGTTCACGGGATTCGGCTGAGCTTTGGATTTTTACTGCAGCCATAAACGTAAATATGCAAATTGCCAGGCAGGAGGCCAAGAGATCAAGATTTGCCCGAGAAAAGGCAGGGGAGGTCACTGTGGATCTTGCAGCCTGACCTAAGGTCAGGAACGTATTTGCAGGCTGCAGCTATCTTGCAGTAGACGGTGGGGAGGTTTTCAAAGGCAGTTTTAGTAAGGCAGTGGTTGAGAATCAAAGTGTCTTCCCTTCTGCAGCCCATAGCCCTCTGCAAATGTCCCACAGCTGTGGTTTTGTTTAAGGTAACTAGAGTATTGTTATTTTTAGGATAGGATAGTACAATTATTTTATTTTATTTTATTTTATTTTATTTTATTTTATTTTATTTATTTTATTTTATTTTATTTTATTTTATTTTATTTTATTTTATTTTATTTATTATTTTATTTATTATTTTATTTTATTTTATTTATTATTTTATTTTATTTTATTTTATTTTATTTTATTTTATTTTATTTTATTTTATTTTATTTTATTTTATTTTATTTTATTTTATTTTATTTTATTTTATTTTATTTTATTTATTTTATTTTATTTTATTTTATTTTATTTTATTTTATTTTATTTTATTATTTTATTTTATTTACTCACTTACTTACTTACTTACTTACTTACTTACTTACTTACTTACTTACTTACTTACTTACTTACTTACTTACTTATTTATTTATTGGATTTGTATGCCGCCCCTCTCCGCAGACTCGGGGCGGCTAACAACAATGATAAAAACAGCATGTAACAATCCAATACTAAAACAACTAAAAACCCTTATTATAAAACCAAACATACACACAAACATACCATGTATAAATTGTAATGGCCTAGGGGGAAGGAATATCTCAACTCCCCCATGCCTGGCGGTATAAGTGAGTCTTGAGTAGTTTACGAAAGACAGGGAGGGTTGGGGCAGTTCTAATCTCTGGGGGGGAGTTGGTTCCAGACGGCCAGGGCCACCACAGAAAAGGTTCTTCCTCTGGGGCCCGCCAAATGACATTATTTGGTCGATGGGACCCAGAGAAGGCCAACTCTGTGGGACCTTATCGGTCACTGGGATTTGTGCGGTAGCAGGCGGTTCCAGAGGTAATCTGGTCCAATGCCATGTAGGGCTTTAAAGGTCATGACCAACACTTTGAATTGTGACCGGAAACTGATCGGCAGCCAATGCAAGCCACAGAGTGTTGAACAAACATGGGCGAATCTTGGAAGCCCCACGATGGCTCTCGCAGCTGTTTATTTATTTATTTATTTATTTATCTATCTATCTATCTATCTATCTATCTATCTATCCATTCATTCATTTATTTATTTATTTATTTATTTATTTATTTATTTATTTATATTTTGTCCAAAACACAATGAAGGTTACAGAGAATATACTCGTACTAAAATATATCAATGAAAGAATAGAAGAAAAGATATAGGAATAGAAGAAAGGTATAGGAGATATAAGAGAGAAAATAGGACAGGGGATGGAAGGCACCCTAGTGCACTTATGCACCCCCTTACTGACCTCTTACGAATCTAGAAAAGCCAACCGTCGATAGTCTAAGTGTAAAATGTTGAGGATTAGGGGATGACACTACAGAATTCGGTGATGAGTTCCAAGCTTCGACAACTCGATTACTATAAAGTTGCATTTTTTACAGTCAAGTTTGGAGTGGTTAATATTAAGTTTGAATCTGTGGTGTGCTCTTGTGTTGTTGTGGTTGAAGCTGAAGTAGTTGTTGACAGGCATTACGTTGCAGCATATGATCTTGTGGTCAGTACGTAGATCATGTTTAAGGCGTTCTAAGCTTTCTAGACCCAGGATTGAAAGTCTAGTTTCGTAGGGTATTCTGTTTCGAGTGGAGGAGTGAAGGGCTCTTCTGGTGAAGTATCTTTGGACATTTTCGAGACATTCAAAGATGGGTCTGGCAAAAGTTTTGTAAGTTCTGGTAAGTAGTGTGAGATTGCCAGAGCAGAAGCTACGTAGGATCAGGTTAACAACTCTTGAAGCCTTTTTGGTGATATTGTTGCAGTGGGCTTTGGCACTTAGGTCATTTGATATTTGTATTCCAAGGTCTTTTACTGAGTAGGGTTTGGCTGTGAGATTTTGTTTATTCAGTTTATATATGAGGTTCGGGTTCTTTTTGCCAATGTGGAGGGTAGAGCATTTGTTGGTTGATATTTGAAGTTGCCAGGTGTTGGACCAATCTGAGACAAAGTCGAGGTCTTTTTGGAGAGTAGATGTGTTGTCCGTGGTGTTGAAAAGTTTTACACACCTTTTCTACACCAGCTTGATTTTAGGGCTTCAATCCTTCTCCGCAGGGAGGCAGAACTGATTAGGTGGTTCTGCCCCAGATTCCTAAGGGACCCTATGGGATTTCAGAGATACCGGATTCGCTTATACACAATTCAATGGAGTTCCTGGTAAAGGCCTGGAATATTGCCACAAGAGGGGCTCTAGACCCAATTGAGCCTTTGCGACCTCTCTCTTGCAGCAGACCCAGATCTCCTTGGTTTACCAAGGAACTCAGGGGGATGAAGCACCAGAAGAGACGTCTAGAGGGTCAGTGGAGAGGCAGCAAATCTGGGTCCGACCGGCATAGTTCCCTCTAAGCTGAGCGGTGAGCAATCACTCACTTAAAAATCATCATCAACTCAGAGTTTTCCAAACCTGCCCAGAAGCCGAGAGGGAAAGAGTGAGAGGGAAGGAGAGAGAGAGGAAGAGAGGAAGAGAGAGAAACAGATAGAAAAAAGAGAGGAAGGAAAAGAGAAAGAAAAAGAATGGGAGTAAGGAAGAGAGAAAGAAAATCAAAATCTAGTTTGAAACTAGCTCAACTATTTAAGTGGCATTTTGATATTGATAGAGTTGCCCTATTATGAGCTCACTGTTATAGACACACAGTACAGTATTTTATTTTGAAATTCTCTGAGGCAAAACAGGGTGGGTTTTTCATTTGTTCGTTTGTTTGTTTGTCTGTCTGTCTGTCTGTCTGTCTGTCTGTCTGTCTGTCTATCTATCTATCTATCTATCTATCTATCTATCTATCTATCTATCTATCTATCTATCTATCTATTATTTCTGTGCTGCCCAGTCCCGAAGAGACTGCCACTCAGACACTATACTTTTCCGCCCACCCCCCAAAAAAATTAGAGGTAACACTGCCAACCGGACACTACTAAGTTCTTATATTAAGGCTTATTTAGTGGTGATCAAGGTGGTAACATCTGCATATCTTTCCGCCTGATTGTGTCAGTGTAATCTCACCCAGCTGCCCTATTTAAGGTGACTCACTCCCTCCTCAATGAGGTGAAGTGGACAATCCCTTACAGGGTAGTGCTGAGGACTTTAATAAGTTTTTTGCTGATAAAATCACTCAGATCCAGACAGACCTGGACTCCAATTAGAATACAGTTTCGACTGACAATGAGTCAGTCGAGGTGACAGGGATCTGTCTTAGTCTGGTGAAGTGGGAAGAGTTTGAACTAATGACACCTGACAAAGTGGACAAGGCCATTGGAGTTATGGGCTCCTCCACCTGTTTATTGAACCCGTGTCCCACCTGGCTGGTCTCATACAGCCGGGAGGTGACATGAGGCTGGATACAGGTGGTTATCCATGCTTCATTGGTGGTGGGGGACGTCCCATCTCCATTAAAAGAGGCGATGGGGCGTCCCCTCCTCAAGAAGCCTTCCCTGGATCCAGCTATTTTAAAAAGAATAGGACCCAGAACAGACCCTTGTGGCACACCGGGTCTGTTCTGGGTCCTATTCTTTTTAATATGTTTGTGAGTGACATAGGGGAAGGTTTGGTAGGGAAGGTTTGCCTATTTGCCGATGACTCTAAAGTGTGCAATAGGGTTGATATTCCTGGAGATGACATCCAGCTGTACATCTCCACACTGTGTCAGTTCAGTGAAGCAGTGGAGGTGATGTGCTGGTGTCTGGAGGCTGTTAGGGTCTGGATGGGTGTTAACAGACTCAGACTCATAGAAACATAGAAACATAGAAGTCTGACGGCAGAAAAAGACCTCATGGTCCATCTAGTCTGCCCTTATACGATTTTCTGTATTTTATCTTAGGATGGATATATGTTTATCCCAGGCATGTTTAAATTCAGTTACTGTGGATTTATCTACCACGTCTGCTGGAAGTTTGTTCCAAGGATCTACTACTCTTTCAGTAAAATAATATTTTCTCATGTTGCTTTTGATCTTTCCCCCAACTAACTTCAGATTGTGTCCCCTTGTTCTTGTGTTCACTTTCCTATTAAAAACACTTCCCTCCTGAACCTTATTTAACCCTTTAATATATTTAAATGTTTCGATCATGTCCCCCCTTTTCCTTCTGTCCTCCAGACTATACAGATTGAGTTCATTAAGTCTTTCCTGATACGTTTTATGCTTAAGACCTTCCACCCTTTTTGTAGCCCGTCTTTGGACCCGTTCAATTTTGTCAATATCTTTTTGTAGGTGAGGTCTCCAGAACTGAACACAGTATTCCAAATGTGGTCTCACCAGCATTCTATATAGCGGGATCATAATCTCCCTCTTCCTGCTTGTTATACCTCTAGCTATGCAGCCAAGCATCCTACTTGCTTTCCCTACCGCCTGACTGCACTGTTCACCCATTTTGAGACTGTCAGAAATCACTACCCCTAAATCCTTTTCTTTTGAAGTATTTGCTAACACAGAACTGCCAATACAATACTCAGACTGAGGATTCCTTTTCCCCAAGTGCATTATTTTACATTTGGAAACATTAAACTGCAGTTTCCATTGCTTTGACCATTTATCTAGTAAAGCTAAATCATTTACCATATTACATACGCCTCCAGGAATATCAACCCTATTGTACACTTTAGAGTCATCGGCAAATAGGCAAACTTTCCCTACCAAACCTTCCCCTATGTCACTCACAAACATATTAAAAAGAATAGGACCCAGAACAGACCCTTGTGGCACACCGCTTGTAACCTGACTCTGCTCAGAATACTCGCCATTAACAATAACTCTCTGATGTCTATGCTTCAGCCAGCTGCAAATCCATTGAACTATCCGGGGATTAAGTCCAATCTTCACTAATTTATCTATCAGCTCTTTATGTGGAACCATATCAAAGGCTTTGCTGAAGTCCAGGTAGGCAATATCCACGGCACCACCTTCATCCAACACCTTTGTGACATAGTCAAAGAAATCAATGAGATTAGTCTGACATGATTTACCTTCAGTAAAGCCATGCTGATTTGGGTCCAATAAGTTATTGTTTTTTAGGTGCTGATTTATCCTCTTTTTGAGTAGAGTCTCCATCATTTTAACTACAACTGATGTCAAGCTAACTGGCCTGTAGTTACCAGCTTCTTCTCTACTGCCCTTCTTGTGAATAGGCACAACACTGGCCATTCTCCAATCCTCAGGAACTTCTCCTGTTAACAAGGATTGGTTAAACAAATCAACCACAACAAGATGGAGTGGCAGTCTACAAAGCACCAGTGCACAGGAGAAGAAATAACGGTAGGAAACTAACCAAAGAGAAAAGCAACCTGGAAATTAAGGAGAGACTTTCCAACAGTGAGGACAATAAACCAGTGAAACCACTTGCCTTCAGAAATCATGGGTGCTTCATCACTGAAGATTTTTAAGAAGAAACCGGACAGTCGGCTTGAGCAGGGGGTTGGACTAGAAGATCTCCAAGGTCCCTTCCAGTGATGATCACCTTTTATTATTATTATTATTATTATTATTATTATTATTATTATTATTTATTGGATTTGTATGCCGCCCCTCTCCGCAGACTCGGGGTGGCTAACAACAGCAGTAAAACAGTACAACAAAATCCAATACTAAAAAAACAGTTAAAAACCCATTATATAAAAACCAATCATACATACAAACATACCATGCATAACATTGTAAAGGCCTAGGGGGAAAGTGTATCTTAATTCCCCCATGCCTGGTGGCAAAGGTGGGTTTTAAGAAGCTTACAAAAGGCAAGGAGGGTGGGGGCAATTCTAATCTCTGGGTGGAGTTGGTTCCAGAGGGCCGGGGCCACCACAGAGAAGGCTCTTCCTCTGGGTCCCACCAAGCGACATTGTTTGGTTGACGGGACCCGGAGGAGACCCACTCTGTGGGACCTAATTGGTCACTGGGATTCATGCATCAGAAGGTGGTCCCTGAGGTAATCTGGTCCGGTGCCATGAAGGGCTTTATAGGTCATAACACAGCACAGGAGTTCATGGCCACCATGACAGCCATGGACCTGACTCAAGTAGTACAGGGTCCAACTCACGAGGGAGGGCACGCACCTGACATGGTATTCCTTTCCGAGCAATTGAGAAATGGTCTGAGACTAAGGGGCTTAGAAGCATTGCCTTTGTCATGGTCAGACCATTTTCTACTACGGCTTGACTTCCTGGCTCCAATCCTTCCCCGCAGGGAGGCGGAACCAATGAAGATGTTCCGCCCCAGACGCCTGATGGACCCAGAGGGCTTTCAGACGGCACTTGGGGATATTCCAGAGGCACTCATCCACAGTTCGGCGGAGTCTCTTGCAGAGGCCTGGAACACGGCTGCTGCGGAGGCTCTTGACCGGATTGCGCCTTTGCGACCTCTCCGTGGCGCTAGACCCCGTAGAGCCCCATGGTTCAACGAGGAGCTCCGGGAGTTGAAACGCCAAAAGAGACGTCTAGAGAAGCGATGGAGGAAGAGTAGGTCTGAATCTGATCGAACACTTGTAACAGCTTTTATTAAGACTTACAAAGTGGTGCTCAAGGCGGCAAGATGCGCGTACCATGCCGCCTTGATTGCATCAGCGGAATCCCGCCCGGCCGCTCTGTTTAGGGTGACCCGCTCCCTTCTTAACCAGGGGGGAGTTGGGGAGCCCTTGCAGAGTAGTGCCGAGGATTTTAACACGTTTTTCGCTGATAAAGTCGCTCAGATCTGGGCCGACCTCGACTCCAATTGTAAAACAGAGTCGACTGACAATGAGTCAGTCGAGGTGACTGGGGCACGTACTTGTCCACCTGTCTGGGAAGAGTTTGATCTGGTGACACCTGATGAAGTGGACAAAGCCATTGGAGCTGTGAGTTCCGCCACCTGTCTATTGGATCCGTGTCCCTCCTGGTTGGTCTCGGCCAGCAGGGAGGTGACACGGAGCTGGGCCCAGGAGATTACCAACGCTTCCTTGGGGAGGGGAGTTTTTCCAACACTCTATAAAGAAGCGCTCGTGCGCCCCCTCCTCAAGAAGCCTTCCCTGGACCCAGCCGTACTGAATAACTATCGTCCAGTCTCCAACCTTCCCTTTATGGGGAAGGTTGTTGAGAAGGTGGTGGCACTCCAGCTCCAGCGGTCCTTGGAAGAAGCCGATTATCTAGGTCCCCGGCAGTCGGGTTTCAGGCCTGGTTACAGCACGGAAACCACTTTGGTCGCGTTGATGGATGATCTCTGGCGGGCCCGGGACAGGGGTTTATCCTCTGTCCTGGTGCTCCTCGATCTCTCAGTGGCTTTCGATACCATCGACTATGGTATCCTTCTGCACCGGTTGGAGGGGTTGGGGGTGGGAGGCACTGTTCTCCAGTGGTTCTCCTCCTGCCTCTCTGGCCGGTCGCAGTCGGTGTTAGTGGGGGGTCAGAGGTCGGCTCTGAGGTCTCTCCCTTGTGGGTGCCTCAGGGGTCGGTCCTCTCCCCCTTGCTATTTAACATCTACATGAAACCACTGGGTGAGATCATCCAAGGACATGGGGTGAGGTATCATCAATATGCGGATGATACCCAGCTTTACATCTCCACCCCATGCCCAGTCAACGAAGCGGTGGAAGTGATGTGCCGGTGCCTGGAGGCTGTTGGGGCCTGGATGGGTGTCAACAGACTCAAGCTCAACCCAGATAAGACGGAGTGGCTGTGGGTTTTGCCTCCCAAGGACAATCCCATCTGTCCGTCCATAACCCTGGGGGGGAATTACTGACCCCCTCAGAGAGGGTCCGCAACTTGGGCGTCCTCCTCGATCCACAGCTCACATTAGAAAACCATCTCTCAGCTGTGGCGAGGGGGGCGTTTGCCCAGGTTCGCCTGGTGCACCAGTTGCGGCCCTATCTGGACCGGGACTCATTGCTCACAGTCACTCATGCCCTCATCACCTCGAGGTTCGACTACTGTAATGCTCTCTACATGGGGCTACCTTTGAAAAGTGTTCGGAAACTTCAGATCGTGCAGAATGCAGCTGCGAGAGCAGTCATGGGCTTACCTAGGTATGCCCATGTTTCACCATCACTCCGAAGTCTACATTGGCTGCCGATCAATTTCCGGTCACAATTCAGTGTTGGTTATGACCTTTAAAGCCCTTCATGGCATCGGACCAGAATATCTCCGAGACCGCCTCCTGTCGCACGAATCCCAGCGATCGATTAGGTCCCACAGAGTGGGTCTTCTCCAGGTCCCGTCAACTAAACAATGTCGGTTGGTGGGCCCCAGGGGAAGAGCCTTCTCTGTGGCGGCACCGGCTGTCTGGAACCAACTCCCCCCGGATATTAGAACTGCCCCTACTCTTCCTGCCTTCCGTAAACTCCTTAAAACCCACCTTTGCCGTCAGGCATGGGGAAATTAAACATCTCCCCCTGGGCACGTTTAATTTATACATGGTATGCTTGTGTGTGTGTCTGTTAGTATATGGGGTTTTTTAAAAAAAAAATTAAATATTTTAATTAATTGGATTATTATGATTTGTTTCACTTGTTGTGAGCCGCCCCGAGTCTTCGGAGAGGGGCGGCATACAAATCCAAATAATAAAATAAGTAAAATAAACCAACACTTTGAATTGTGACCGGAAACTGATCGGCAACCAATGCAGACTGCGGAGTGTTGGTGTAACATGGGCATGCCTTGGGAAGCCCATGACTGCTCTCGCAGCTGCATTCTGCATGATCTGAAGTTTCCGAACACTTTTCAAAGGTAGCCCCCTGTAGAGAGCGTTACAGGGTTGGACTAGAAGACCTCCAAGGTCCCTTCCAGTGATGATCACCTTTTATTGCATTGTCTTGTACAATTCCTGGGAAAGTTCACCATGCAATCCATTACCGCATTTGTTTTCTGTGTTTGCTTAGGTTGAAGGTTATATTGTAAACCAATTGAAGCTTAAAAGAATCCTAGGGCTGGAAGGGACCTTGGAGGTCTCTCAGCCTAACCTTCTGCCCAAGGCAGGAGTCTTCAGACCATCCTGGACAAACGGCTGTTTGATCTTTTCTTGAAAGCCTCCAGCAATGGAGCACCCATATCTCCTAGAGGCAAGATGTCCCTTTCATTCCTCTTTCTCACCGTCAGGAAATTCTGCCTTAGTTCCAGGTTTGATCTCCCTCAGAGTACTTGTCCTTCCCTTAGGGACTCTAGAAAATAAATCAACGGCCTCTTTCCTCCGGCAGCCCTTGAAATATTGGAAGATTGTCATCAGGTCTCCCTTAAATCATCCTTTCGTTACGTGAAATATACCCAGTAGTGGGTTGCTACAAATACAGTAAAGGACCATGCACTGGGTTACTGCGCATGCAGCTTAAGTTAGAATAGAATTATTATTATTATTATTATTATTATTATTATTATTATTATTATTATTATTATTATTATTATTATTATTTGTTTGTTGTTTGTTGTTTGTTGTTGTTGTTGTTATTATTATTATTATTATTATTATTTATTCGATTTGTATGCCGCCCCTCTCCGAAGACTTGGGGCAGCTCACAACATGAATAGAATAGAATAGAATAGAATAGAATAGAATAGAATAGAATAGAATAGAATAGAATTCTTTATTGGCCAAGTGTGATTGGACATATAAGGAATTTGTCTTTGGTGCATATGCTCTCAGTGTGCATAAAAGAAATGATACATTTCTCAAATATCATGAGGTACAACACTTAATGATTGTCATAGGGGTCAAATAAGTAAAGAGAAAATAAATATTAATAAAAAATTTAAGGATACAAGCAACAAGTTACAGTCATACAGTCATAAGTGGGAGGAAATGGGTGATAGGAATGATGAGAAAAAAATAGTAGTAATAGCAATGCAGACCTAGTAAATACAATAGTTTGACAGTGTTGAGGGAATTATTTGTTTAGCAGAGTGATGGCGTTCGGGAAAAAATGTTCATAAGTCTAGTTGTCTTGGTGTGCAGTGCTCCGTAGCGACGTATTGAGGGTAGGAGTTGAAGCAGTTTATGTCCAGGATGTGAAGGGTGAGTAAATATTTTCACAGCCCTCTTTCTGACACATTTATCTTGTGTGTGCGCACACGCATTGCAGATGTTTTTGCCTCTGCGCATGCCCAGGAAGCAAAATATCACGAGTGGACGCACATGTGAGATTTTGGTGATTTTTTACTTCTGCACATGCACAAAAGCAAAAAAACCCTTGGCAAAATCTCATTCACACATGCATCTTCTCACGAAATTTTGCTTCCTGCATATGTGCAGAAGCAAAAACATGCTAGGATTCATGCGCGTGCATGCAAGATAACCAAAGCTTCATGCGCATCGCACAAGTAGCGACAGTGGTAGGAATCCACCCCTGAATATACCGTATTTTTCAAAATATAAGACACACTTTTCCCTCCTAAAAAGGGTGGAAATGTTGGTGTGTCTTCTACACTGAATATGGCCATTTTTGGTTTCCTGAAGCCCCGCCCCCATGTCCCATTTTTGTGGGGGGAAAATTTGGGCTTGTTTTTCTCAAAAACGGGGTGAGCAGAGGTTTTAGAAGTCTTACACGGTGCTCTTTGGGGCTGAGGGAAGGCAAAATCCTTTTCCCCTTCTCTGAGCTCCATTTCCCCCCAAATTTGGTAAAAAAACGTGCCTGTTTTTTTGAAAAACATGGAACGTAAAGGGTTTGGGAGGCCTGCAGAGTGCTCCTGGGTAGGACCAAATAATTTTTTTCATCATTTTTCTTGCTCTTCTCTGCACTCTTTCTAGAACCTCAATGCTTTCTATTGATAACAGGTCGTCCATTTTGTCCTTTGGCTGTAAGCTGCTCTAAAATAAAAAGCAGGACTAACTAACTGACAGAATGAATGAACAAACGAACAAACAAACAAACAAAAAAACAAATAAATAAATAAGGAGGTTGGACTAGAAGATCTCCAAGGTCCCTTTCCAAATTTGTTATTCTGTTATTCTGGAATTGGATGGTGAACCTATGCTTGAAATAAATATATAAAGCATTTAATAAGAAATGGTATACATGTGTGAGGTGTGGCTGTGGCTGTATGCATAACATATGCGCACCGCTCACTATGCACACATACAGACACACGTATTCAAGTAAATTAATAAACCATTTCTAACTGTAAGATGAGCTCATCTGCTGAAAATTAATACATCAGTTGGCAGCTCATTTTTCTCCTAGCAAGCTTACTATATATGTGTGTGTGTGCGCAAAACATTTCGGTTTCATTTGGAGAATGTTTACGTTGGATTATTTTTATCTACAGAGCATGCATGCGTGATGAAGATGATGGCAAGGATTCCAAACTTCGTGTTTGTTATTGTAACCAGAGCAGATTATTGCCAACACTGAAACGATCCAGGCAGATTCCTCCAATGTTATTAACTGGCAGATTCCTGACAGCAGCAGTAGGAAAACTCATCTGTAACTGTGCTGCTGTCATCGGACAGCAGTGAGACCAAAAAGATGTTTGTTTGTTTGTTTGTTTGTTTGTTTGTTTGTTCGTTCGTTCGTTCGTTCGTTCGTTCCTTCATTCATTCATTCATTCATTTATTTATTTATTTAGATTTGTATGCCGCCCCCTCTCCGAGGAGTCAGAGCAGCTCACAACAAAAAACAATACAAATACTAAAGCAATTTAAAACCCTTAATATAAAACCAATCATACATCTCATACAAACCATACATAAAGTGGAAACAGCCCAGGGGAATCAATTTCCCCATGCCTGATGGCAGAGGTGGGTTTTGAGGAGTTTGCGAAAGGCAAGGAGGGTGCGGGCAGTCCTAATCTCCAGGGGGAGTTGATTCCAGAGGGTCGGGGCCACCACAGAGAAGGCTCTTCCCCTGGGTCCCACCAGACGACATTGTTTCATCGCCAGGACCCAGAGAAGGCCAACTCTGTGGGACCTAACCGGTCGCAGGGATTCGTGTGGCATTATGGACTAGGCCAAGGGTGTCAAACTCGATTTCATTGAGGGCTGTGTCAGGGTTGTGACTGACTTCCGGGTTCCAGAGTGGGCGTGGCCAGGGTAGGGGGGGCAGTTTGCCATCACCCGTGTTGGGGGCACCTATGGCGGCCCAAGGGCTCTGCCAATTAAAATGGGCTCCCAAGCTCTGCTTTTGATTGCTACAGCCCCCTGCAACCCGCTGCCAGTGAAAACCTGGTAGCCAGATTTTTTTGCTCTTATTTTCCTCCCCCAAAAAATTTAGGTGCATCTTATACTCCGAAAAATATGGTATTTTCCTGGGAAGCTTTCTGATGGAAGCCATGTATTGTTAGATGTAAGGACAGGTTACTACGGTAGAATAGAATAGAATAGAATAGAACAGAACAGAACAGAACAGAATAGAATAGAACAGAACAGAACAGAACAGAACAGAACAGAATAGAATAGAATAGAATAGAATAGACAAATTAGAAATGTGTCAATAGAAAACTGTGTAGAATGTGTAGAATTGACCATACAAAATGTAACAGATACGGAGCATGAAATGTTTAGAAATGTATATATGTGATTCTTTTTTTTAATTTCCATTTTCAAAATCAATTAATTTAAAAAATAGAATAGAATAGAATAGAATAGAATAGAATAGAATACGGAGGTGGATAGAATAGAATTTTATTGGCCAAGTGTGATTGGACACACAAGGAATTTGTTTTGGTGCAGATGCTCTCAGAGTACATAAAGATACATTTGTCTATGTGGAAAAGACAGTGGATGAGGCTAGAGACTTCTTCAAAGAAAGATTGATTTCCTGACATAGCAAATAGAGAAACTCCATCCAGCATTGCAGGAAAAGCAAGCAATGAAACAAGCTGAATTATTGATCGCTATAAAACAAAGAATATCTTTTCTTGTTTCATACATGTTAGTGCATAAAGCTTAATTTAAGATAATGTGTAGAATTGACCATGCAATGTAACAGATACGGAGTATGAACTGTTTAGGAAATGTATATATTCTATTCTTTCTTTAAATTTCTTCAAAATCAATTAATTTTTAAAAATGAATCAGCCACAGACACAGTAGCAGGTGCACCACAAGTGTTAGCACTAGCAACAGCATTTAGATTTATATAGTGCTTCACAGTGCTTTACAGTCCTCTCCAGGCAGTTTACAGAGAATCAGCCTATTGCCCCCAACAATCTGGATCCTCATTTTACCCACCTCGGAAGGATGGAAGGCTGAGTCAACCTTGAGCCTACTGTGATTCCAACTGCCAAACTGCTGGCAGCCAGTGATCAGCAGAAGTAGCTTGCAATACTGCACTCTAACCCAGTGTTTCCCAGCGAATTGCTGGCTGGGGAATTCTGGGAGTTGAAGTCCAGATATCTTCAAGTTGCCAAAGTTGGGAAACACTGCTCTAACCACTGCGCCACTGAGGCTCTTATATGTGTTGCCAACAAAGTCCTAGCAACGACACCTCCCTTGTTCACATATTATTTTGTGATGGTCAAAACATCTGGAGGGAAGCGGCATTCGTGACGCATGCAGCTGAAAAGGGAGGGTGGGAGTGTAAGAAGATGATTTTCTGTTTTGTTAAAATGAATATGGGAATGTTTCTACTTTGAGGAATGATAATTCCTTGAGAACCACATCTGCTCAACTTGTTGTTTTTTCAGATATTATGTTATGCTAGTTGTGGCACCTGGAAGCTATCTTTCTTAAGATGCCCAATGAAATGCAAGTGAGACCATATTTGGAATACTGTGTACAGTTCTGGAGACCTCACCTACAAAAAGATATGGATAAAATTGAACGGGTCCAAAGACGGGCTACAAGAATGGTGGAAGGTCTTAAGCATAAAACGTATCAGGAAGGACTTCATGAACTCAATCTGTATAGTCTGGAGGACGGAAGGGAAAGTGGGGACATGAGTCTTCGGAGAGGGATGGCATACAAGTCTAATAAATTATTGTTATTATTATTATTATTATTATTATTATTATTATTATTATTATTACTATTACTATTACTATTACTATTACTATTATTACTATTATTACTATTATTACTATTACTATTACTATTACTATTATTATCATTAGTATTAGTATTAGTATTATCAGTACTATTACTATTACTATTACTATTGGTATTATTATTATTATTATTATTATTATTATTATTATTATTATTATTATTATGTCAATACAACACAGCAAACGAGATCACTATGCTGGATTTCGTATTTCATCACCAGTCGGGCGCTTCCCAAGCACCTAGGACTGAGTGATGTAGTGGCAAATTATGTCGGCAAATTATGTTTGCCGATCCCAGTAAAGCGGCCTTTCGCAATTGACAGATGGAGATTTTGTCAATTCCGATGGTTTTCAAATGTTTATTATTATTATTATTATTATTATTATTATTATTATTATTATCATCATTGAAAACATTTGCCAACAAAGGGTTAAATAAGGTTCAGGAGAGAAGTGTTTTTAATAGGAAAGTGAACACAAGAACAAGGGGACACAATCTGAGGTTAGTTGTGGGAAAGATCAGAAGCAACGTGAGAAAATATTATTTTACTGAAAGAGTAATAGATGCTTGGAACAAACTTCCAACAGACGTGGTTGGTAAATCCACAGTAACTGAATTTAAACATGCCTGGGATAAATATATATCCATCCTAAGATAAAATACAGGAAATAGTATAAGGGCAGACTAGATGGACCATGAGGTCTTTTTCTGCCATCAATCTTCTATGTTTCTATGTTTCTAAGTAAATGGAATTGTACAAAATAAATAGAACAAAGCAAGTTTTTTATTTTAAAAAAATCCTACCTCTGTTTACATGAATTTGTAGCAGACATAAAACGGTAGTGGGGCTATAATGGAATGTTGGGCTCAATTGTCGTCCTACGTTGTGTACAGTATTGGGTTGCTAATACTATAGGTACGGATGAGGATGGCACACCAGTGGCGAAGGTTGCGCTGTGCATGCAGCTTGTATGCTCCTGTATGTGCATGCAACCGAGCATGGTTTTGCTTCTGCACATGTGCAGGAAGCAAAATCTCACAAGGGGATGCACATGTGTGTGAGATTTTGGTGATTTTAGTCTTCTGCACATGCACGGAATCCAAACAAATCGCTGACATCTTGCGCAAGTGCACGTCCCACCAGATTTTCCTTCCTGCACATGCACAGAAGCCAAAACCCGCGCACAGAAGAGAACAGAAGCTGCGCATGCACTACACTGATAGTGGCGGTAATAGGAATCCGCCCCTGATTGTGTACCTGAATTTCTTAGGTCACCCTGGCTTTAACTTGGTCTCAATTCCCAAGCAGGTAGAAGCAAACAGGCACCAACAGGGGCCCAGATAACTCTGTTTGGCTTCTGCGTCAGAAAGGAAAACAAAATAATGTGGTGCATAAAAATTGCTGAGAAACGGCTCCCTCTTTCGCCATAGCGATAATCTCAGCTCAACGCAACGCGGATTGCAGACAGGTGTGGCTCTTGGGTGGAAACTTCCATGGGAATGTGTACCTTGATTTTGCCTGTCTCTCTAAGTGGGGAGGGGAGGGAGGGAAAGCCTGCCAATAATATATCGATTAAAATAATGTAATTTGGGTTTTTTAAAAAAAAAATCTCCATCTTAAAACATGCATAAATGAAACCATATCATTGTCTAACATATCTAAATGCATAGACATATAACAAACTTGGGGAAAAGGAATCCTCAATCTGAGTATTGTATTGCCAGTTCTGTGTTAGCAAAAACTTCAGAAGAGAAGCATTTAGGGATAGTGATTTCTGACAGTCTCAAAACGGGTGAGCAGTATGGTCGGGCGGTAGGAAAAGCAAGTAGGATGCTTAGCTGCATAGCTAGAAGTATAAACAAGCAGGAAGAGGGAGATTGTGATCCCACTATATAGAGCGCTGGTGGGACCACATTTGGAATACTGTGTTCAGTTCTGGAGACCTCACCTACAAAAAGATATTGACAAAATTGAACGGGTCCAAAGACGGGCTACAAGAATGATGGAAGGTCTTAAGCATAAAACGTATCAGGAAAGACTTAATGAACTCAATCTGTATAGTCTGGAGGACAGAAGGAAAAGGGGGGACATGATCGAAACATTTAAATATGTTAAAGGGTTAAATAAGGTTCAGGAGGGAAGTGTTTTTAATAGGAAAGTGAACACAAGAACAAGGGGACACAATCTGAAGTTAGTTGGGGGAAAGATCAAAAGTAACATGAGAAAATATTATTTTACTGAAAGTAGTAGATCCTTGGAACAAACTTCCAGCAGACGTGGTAGATAAGTCCACAGTAACTGAATTTAAACATGCCTGGGATAAACATATATCCATCCTAAGATAAAATACAGAAAATAGTATAAGGGCAGACTAGATGGACCATGAGGTCTTTTTCTGCCGTCAGACTTCTATGTTTCTATGTTTCTAACAAAAATATTTCAGTAGACCGCTTTGATGTAGGCCTCAAAAATGGAAACACATCAACTGGGAGGTTATTTTTTTATGGGGGGGAAAAAAAGAAATGTTGATCAAAAGATATATTTCCTGAATAGGATAGAGTAGAATTCTTTATTGGCCAAGTGTGATTGGACACACAAAGAATTTGTCTTTGGTGCATATGCTCTCAGTGTACATAAAAGAAAAAGATACATTTGTCAAAGATCATGAAGTACAATACTTAAGGATTGTCATAGGGGTCAAATAAGCAATGAGAAAACAATCACTATTAATAAAAATATTAAGGATACAAGCAACAAGTTACAGTCATACAGTCATAAGTGGGAGGAGATGAGTGATAGTAATGATGAGAAAAAACTGGTAGTAATAGTAGCGCAGACTTAGTAAATAGGGAATTATTTGCTTAGCAGATTGATGGCTTTCGGGAAAAAGTGTTCTTGTGTCTAATTGTCTGGTGTGCAGTGCTCTGTAGCAACGTTTTGAGGGTAGGAGTTGAAACAGTTTATGTTCAGGTTGCGAGGGGTCAGTAAATATTTTCACTGCCCTCTTTTTGACTCGTGCAGTATATAGGTCCTCAATAGAAGGCAGGTTGGCAACAATTGTTTTTTTCTGCAGTTCTGGTTATGCTCTAAAGTCTGTGTCTTGTTGGGTTGCAGAACCAAACCAGACAGTGATAGAGGTGCAGATGACAGACTCAATGGTTCCTCTGTAGAACTGTATCAGCAGCTCCTTGGGCAGTTTGAGCTTCCTGAGTTGGTACAGAAAGAACATCCTTTGTTGTGCTTTTTTGATGACCGTGAGGTTCGCCCTGGGCGTTACAAATAACTCTTGGTCTTAGAAACCAGATAGATAAGTAACAATGCAAGGTATGTTTTTTAAATATAGCTTTGAGCCTTTATTCCTCTTTGTCACATACCAATATTGCCATGCTCTGGGACAACTTAACGTTCTACGATTTTGTAGTTCCGCTTGATTGTTTCCTACATGAAGATCTGAAGAACCATCCAGTGCAAACTGCCTTCCAGGGCTCCTTGAGCAAGATTGTTCTCAAACAAGAGCTCAAATGGTGGGTTGGGATTTGCTAGGGTGCCGATTTCCTGTCAAGATATGAGGAACATTGGATAGGTTTAAAGAGGGTTGTTTCTTTGTAAGGCTAAAGTGTTTTGAAGAGCCAACGGCAGTTCTGCAAATAGCCATTGTCTCTTGTTAATGTGAAGAAACATTGGTGGCATTAGGTGTCTGCTCATAACTGAGCCTTGAATGTTGGAAATGCTTCTCTATTGTATTATGGCCTAAGATTATCAAAGACCTGAAGACTAAAACATAGGAAGAACAGTTGCAGGATTTGGGTTTGTTGACCAGTCTAGAGAAAAGAAGGACTAGAGGTGACATGATAGCAATGTTCCAGTATTTGAGGGGCTGCCACAAAGAAGAGAGAGAATCATTTTTTTCTACAAAGCACCAGCAGGCAAGACAAGAAACAATAGACGGAAACTAAGGAGAGCAGCAACTTTGAATTAAGGAGAAACTTCCCAGCAGTGAAGACAGTTAGTTAGTTAGTTAGTTAGTTAGTTAGTTAGTTAGTTAGTTAGTTAGTTAGTTAGTTAGTTAGTTAGTTAGTTAGTTAGTTAGTTAGTTAGTTCGGTCGTTTGTTTCTTTGTTTCTTTGTTTCTTTGGATTTACAGGCCACTCAACTCCTGCCGTACTCTGGGCAGTGCACAACAATATAAAAACAATTAAAACCCCTAAAAATAAAATCATTCATTCATTCCTACTTGGCCGGGGCTAGATCGTATTGCTCAATGGCCAGTTAACCAGTGGAACAGCTTGCCTTCAGAAATCATGGGGGCTCCATCACTGGAGTTTTTTGGGGGAGGGTTAACAAGAGACTGGACAGCCACTTAGGATAGAATAAAAATTTTATTGGCCAAGTGTGATTGGACACACAAGGAATTTATTTATTTTTATTATTTATTTATTTATCTATTTTATTTTAGCAAGTATGTATTGGTAGTTTACAAAGAAATAACACTGTTTATATAGATGATACTTTATTTATTTCTTTGTTTGTTTTAGCAAGTACATATTGGTGGTATCCAAAGATATAATATTTATATGCATGATACTAGTAAAACAGAAAAATTAGGATAGGGGACGGAAGGTACACTGGTGCACTTATGCATGCCCATTACTGACCTCTTAGGAATCGGGAGAGGTCAACAGTGCAAGGGTAAAGTTTTGGGGGTTGGGTGATGACACTACAGAGTCCGGTAGTGAGTTCCATGCATCAACTCCTCGGTTACTAAAGTCATATTTCCTGCAGTTGAGTTTAGAGGGGTTTACTTTAAGTTTGTATCTGTTGTATACTTGGGTGTTGTTGTGGTTGAAACTAAAGTGGTCATTGACATAAACAACATTGTAGCAGATGATTTGGTACTAATAAGAGGGAAACGTAGGACAGGGATGGTAGGCACGCTGGTGCACTTATGCGCACCCCTTACCAACCACTTAGGAATCCGGAGAGGTCAACAGTGGACAAACTAAGGGTAAAGTTTTGGGGGTTATGTGATGCTACTACAGAGTCTGGTAGTGAGTTCCATGCATCAACTACTCAGATACTAATAAGAGCGAAACTTAGGACAGGGATGGTAGGCAAGCTGGTGCACTTATGCGCACTCCTTGCTGACCTCTTAGGAATTGGGTGAGGTCAACAGTGTCTTATCTGATATGCACCAAGGCAACAGTATCTTGATGCATGTGCTCTCAGTCTATATGTTCTTAACTTGGCTGAAATCCTATAGGCCAGGGTCTTCTGCATAAGTAGAGTTGGAGTAGATCACTTTCAGTTCTATTGCATTCTAAAGAGTTGTTAATGCTGACTTAATTTGCATTCGATAATTGCACAAGGGCTGGATCTCTGCAAGTTCTGGCCCATTTCCTCTTTTGCCTTTGTTTAGGTTGATCAATACTTCATTTTTTTTCAGCAAGGGAAGGATTGCCAAAGAGTTTTGTTTAACAGCAAGAACACTTCCTTTTGGGTGTGGAAGGATTATGTAAAGTGAGGAGCCAAGCTTCAACTCTCTCACCTTTTTTCTTTTTTAAAAAGAATGTTATTACAATACAAAATCCAGATTAGGAAAAAAAAGTGATAGAAAAGAGAATTGGGGAGGGAAGGAGGAAGAGAGTGTAGGCACAAGGAGACAGGGGGGGGAAAGGTATCGGTTTCTCTTTTTATTACAATTAAAAAATAAAATTATAATCTCTATTTTTATTTCACCAACTTGACAACTACTGGACATGTCTATAACAATAAGCAATATTAATCAACACAATTTTTTATTTTATTCATTTATTCATTTATTCATTCATTCATTCATTCATTCATTTATCAGATTCATAATCTGAAGTTAGTTGGGGGAAGATCAAAGGCAACATGAGAAAGTATTATTTTACTGAAAGAGTAGTAGATCCTTGGAACAAACTTCCAGCAGACGTGGTTGGTAAATCCACAGTAACCGAATTTAAACATGCCTGGGATAAACATATATCCATTGTAAGATAAAATACAGGAAATAGTAAAAGGGCAGACTAGATGGACCATGGGGTCTTTTTCTGCCGTCAGTCTTCTATGTTTCTATGTTTCTATTTATTTATTTATAGAGTTGGAAGGGACCATGTGGGTCATCAAGTCCAACCCCCTGCCTAAGCAGGAACCCTATAGCATCCTAACCAAATGGCAGTCCAATTTCCTCTTTAAAATGTTCAGAGTATTGGAGTTCACAAGGTCCGCTGGTAGGTTGTTCCACTGGTTGATCGTTCTGACCGTCAGGAAGTTCTTCCTTATTTCCATGTTGAATCTCTCCTTGGTCAGCTTCCAGCCGTTGTTCCTCGTCTGGCCCTCCGGTGCCCTGGAGAATAAAGTGATCCCCTCCTCTCTGTGGCAACCCCTTGTATACCTGTAGACTGCTATCATGTCCACTCTGGCCCTCCTTTTCTCTAGGCTATCCATGCCCAGTTCCCGCAGTCTCTCTTCGTAAGTCTTGGTTTCTAGACCCCTGATCATTTTGGTTGCTCTTTTCTGCACCTTCTCCAGAGTTTCAATGTCTTTTTTAAATGTGGTGACCAGAACTGAACACAATACTCCAGGTGTGGTCTGACCAAGGCATAGTAGAGTGGTATTAAGACTTCCCTGGTCTTGGAGTGTATTCCCCTGTTGATGCAGCTTAGGATTGTATTGGCTTTTTTGGCTGCTGCTGCACATTGTTGGCTCATGTTTAGCTGATTATCCACCAAGATTCCGAGATCTCTTTTGCCGTCGCTACTGCTGAGAGGGGTTTCTCCCAGGCTGTATGTGTGTCCAGGTTTTTTTTTACCTAGGTGAAGGACTTTGTTCTTGTCGAGTCCCTTTCCCCCCCTGTCTCAAACTACAAAGTTTAGAAGCAGTTTGCAAGTAGAATGGATACCTTGTTTTCTCTAATTTATTAATTTAATTAATTAATTAATTAATTAATTAAAGCAATCTAGTTTGCTGTCTCTGCTAGCTCCATAATTTGTTCTGTCTATTCTTCTGGGTTGGAGGGTAGAAAAGCTTCTCATTTTCCTCTTTTTTTCAAAGTTAGGAGTAAATAAACTTTTCATTTCAACACTAACACTCATGTCCATTAATATTTCTTTGTTTTCAGCAAGGGAAGGATTGGGAGAGAGTTTTGTTTAACAGCAAGAATCAAATAGCCAAAAGGCATATTTGCAAGAACACTTTGATGGTGCTTCAAAAATCCCACACTATCGAATTGGTTATTCACCACCATTGTATAACAGAAATATTTGACCCAGGCACAGCTAGATCACATATTGCTATGGTCACAAATATGAAATATGGAAGCAAAGAGGCCCAGCACAGGATAAGTCATCTTGAACCATGGAGGGCAAATAAATAAATAAATAATATTAATAAGCCACCAGGCCACAGAGAGGAAAGACTACCAAAAACCTGCATATTATGTTAGTGGATTACACCAGCTCTATTGCAATTTTAATTTTTTGTTTGTAATATTTATATAATCTGGAATTCTCCATCTTTTGCACTTTTATAATGTTGTTTTACTTTTTAAAAAAAATCTTGGTCTTTTACCTTAAATTAGTCGTTTTTAATGTTTTTTTTAATTATATTGGTTGATTGAATTGTACACCACCCAGAGCAACTCTATGAGTGAGGTTGGACACACACACACCAGAGGTGGGTTTCAGTAGTTTGTGACCAGAGAACCGGTAGCGGAAATTTTGAGTAGTTCAGAGAACCGGTACATACATACTATCACGCATGCCCGAATGCCCACACCCATAATTCAATGTCTGGGGAGGGTGAAAACAGCTTCCCCCCCCCTGGAGGCCCCCTGGAGCTCAGTAATATTATTATTATTATTTTTATTTTTATTATTTATTAGATTTGTATGCCGCCCCTCTCCGTAGACTCGGGGCAGCTCACAACAGTAATAATACAATATATAACAAATCTAATAATTAAAAATTGCTAAAAAAAACCCTTATTAAAAAGAAACATACATACATACAAACATACCATGCATAAACTGTATAGGCCCGGGGGAGATATATATCTCAGTTCCCCCATGCCTGGCGGCAAAGATGGGTTTTAAGAAGTTTACGAAAGGCAAGGAGGGTGGGGGCAGTTCTAATCTCCATGGGGAGCTGGTTCCAGAGTGTTGGGGCCACCACAGAGAAGGCTCTTCCCCTGGGTCCTGCCAAATGACATTGTTTAGTCGACGGGAGCCGGAGAAGGCCAACTCTGTGGGACCTAACCGGTCGCTGGGATTCGTGCGGCAGAAGGTGGTCTCAGAGATATTCTGGCCCGATGCCATGAAGGGCTTTATAGGTCATGACCAACACTTTGAATTGTGACTGGAACCTGATCGGCAGCCAATGCAGACTGCGGAGTGTTGGTGTAACATGGACATACCTAGGTAATAGCCTGTTTCCCAACTTCTGCTGGTCCCAGTAGGCTTATGTTTTGCCCTCCCCAGGCTCCAAAGGTTTCCCTGGAGCCGTGGGAGGGTAAAAACGCCCTCCCCCATCCCTTTGGAGGCTCTCTGGAAGCCAAAAACGCCCTTCCAGAGCCTCTGTGTAAGCCAAAAATCAGCTGGCCGGCACACACAAGCACGTTGGAGCTGAGCTAGGGCAATGGCTCGCGTGCCAGCAGATATGGATAGGCCATCCAGAGGAGGAGCTGTAATTTAGAAAGATTTGCCCCTAATATTTCTGTTATGCCAGGCTTCACATTACAAGTCCCCAATTAAAGTCCAAAGGAGAAATTCAAACACACATGTTTGTAAAGTTTTATTTTATTTATTTATTTATTTATTTATTTTGTCCAATACACAATAATACACAATGAAGGTTATAGAGGATATAGAAGAGAAGAAATACGAGATATAGGAGAGACTATAGGACAGGGGACGGAAGGCACTCTAGTGCGCTTATGTACGCCCCTTACTGACCTCTTAGGAATCTGGAGAGGTCAACCGTGGATAGCCTAAGGGTAAAATGTTGGGGGTTAGGGGATGATACTACGGAGTCCGGTAATGAGTTCCACGCTTCAACAACCCGATTACTAAAGACATATTTTTACAGTCAAGTTTGGAGCGGTAAACAAAGTTGGTTTATCAAAAGGAAAATACTGTCCAAAACGCACTTTTAATCAGCCAAAGTGCTCTCCTACACATCACAAACCTTGAATGGTGTGAAAAACATAAAACAAAAGCAAAGCATATAAAAGGCAGCTGTGAAGATGTCACAGCCACCCCCCTTCAAGAGTCCTCACGCTGAAACTTAACTGTGAATTGTTCCACAAAGTCCTTGAAAATCTTGAGGCCGCTCACAAAAGCCTTTCTAAATCCCGAAGCAAACCACAAGCCTCTCTCTCTCATAAAACGGATAAACTCCCACGCCGAGAGGCAACAAAACTGGCAATTTATCAGCAGCCCCACTAGCCTAATTGCCCTAGCACAGGTATTCTCCCTTATTTCCTATAATACTTGTGCATTTGTTCCTTCCTTGACATCAACCTGTGTCTGCGAACATCTATGAATGCCTTCCCTTCTGAATCTAACGATGATGATGATGATGGTTCACTAATGTGGTAATTAACTAATGGGCTGCCTGTAATTACCTCCTCCATTGATCCTACTTCACTTCTAGAATCTTCCCCTGACAGTCGCTTCACTGTAGGAAGCTGTTGGCAGTAAAACCGGCCTCTGGTAATGTGAGGATTCTCCCACATCAACCCCCACAGTCCTTGGAGCAGGAGCTGGCCCAGAGCCAACCACAACAATTTCTCCTCTGACAAATTAGGAAAGCAGAGGCTGAAGGACAAACAGTGATAGGGAGAGCCATTCAACTTTTTTTTAATTTTTATTTTATTTTATTTGTTTTGTTTTGTTTTGTTTTGTTTATTTATTTTATTTTATTTTATTTTATTTTATTTTATTTTATTTTATTTTATTTTATTTTATTTTATTTTATTTTATTTTATTTTATTTATTTTTTTATTTTTTTATTTTTTTATTTTTTTATTTTATTTATTTTTTTATTTTTTTATTTTATTTCATTTTATTTCATTTTGTTTTATTTTGTTTTGTTTTGTTTTGTTTTATTTTATTTTATTTTGTTTTGTTTTGTTTTGTTTTGTTTTATTTTATTTTATTTTATTTTATTTTATTTATTTTATTTTATTTTATTTTATTTTATTTTATTTTATTTTATTTTATTTTATTTTATTTTATTTTATTTTATTTTATTTTATTTTATTTTATTTTATTTTATTTTATTTTATTTTATTTTATTTTATTATTATTTATTAGATTTGTATGCCGCCCCTCTCCATAGACTCTATCTTTGCTCGAGTAGTAAAAATATCAAATGCCCTTTTATAAAAACAAAATCTGTGTGAGGGGATTCTAAATACGACTGTTTTAAAAAATACCACTCACACACAAATACAAAAAGCAGTGAACAAATGAGAAAAAGGATCCAGGTCTTTTAGCAAGGTACAAGGGTCGCCCAGAAAGTAATGCACCACATTTTCTTTCTCAGCCTACAGTAATGGTACGATTGTGAAACTTTAGATATACATTATTTGAATTGTTAGGTGTACATGTATAAATTTTGCGTTTCTTCAGACAAATAGTGTAGCTGCAGCAGTGTTTCGAAATGGCGTCTGCAAGTGATGTACATTACAAGTAGCGTGTCGTCATTGAATTTCTCACTGCGGAGAAAGAAACTGTTGGGAACATTCACAAACGTTTGTGTAGAGTTTATGGAGAATCTGCAGTCAACAGAAGTATGGTTAGTCTCTGGTTAGATGGTTAGACATTTTGAGGGTGATGAAGAGGTGATTCGCACAGTGCAGAAATGGCTTTGTGACCGGAACAAAGAGTGGTACCCTCATTGGAGGAAGGTCATAGAATGGGACAGAGTTTATGTGGAAAAATAAGGAGTGTAGAGGAAACATCATTCTTTCTTGTGTATAAGTTTCATTTTGTTTAATAAATAATTGTTGAAGAAAAAAATGTGGTGCATTACTTTCTGGGCGACCCTCGTATGTCTGTTTTCTCTGCTTGTGAAAGATTTTGTATAGGAAAACATTGCTTTTCAATTTTTTTCAGGCCAATCAACTTCTTGGTTTACAAAAATAAAAATTCCATAACTCTAATTAATAGACAAAGCTTTAGTGGCAGAAAATTGGCTGCGTCTGAGTGATTTATTTCTCTCCTTATCTTTCAGGGAACTCCACCAGTTTTCATGCAATCCTACAGTTTTGTGGAATACTGAAATTCTTTAGAATAAATTTGTGGATTGAAGAGAAGTATTCCAGACTAGCCTGCTGGCTGGCGTCTCCATTTTTCCATTGATTGATTTACCGATGGATTGAACAATGGCAGTGCAGAATGCAACACCCGGGAATGAATTAATTGATTGATTGCAGTGCTGAAAGTTGATTGATTGAATTGACTGGATTTGCAAGAATTATAAGCTGTCCCAACCTGACCTGGGGCAGCCTACACGAGTAAACTAGGAAATGGAATTATCACAAGCCATTAAAGTAGTATACAAATCTAGTAAATTATAAATTAAATTAAATTAAATTAAATTAAATTAAGTTAAGTTAAGTTAAGTTAAGTTAAGTTAAGTTAAGTTAAATTAAATTAAATTAAATTAAATTAAATTGTTAAATTAAATTGTTAAATTAAATTAATAGTTATTTTATTTGCTTGAGATATTCCACTGACTTGGTATGACTCAATACAACTAAATGGACATCATAAGCATGACATGAAATTTGGCTAGGTAACTTCATGCCAATCACTACAAAACTATGTGTTCTAGTCTCACCTTAATAAGGAGGAACTTTCTTACAGTGAAAATGATCAAGCAGTGGAATTGAAGTTGCCTTCGGACATTATGGGAGCTTCAACACTTGAGACTTTCCAGAAGAGATTGGGCCGCACCTATAGCAACCCATCACTGCCTGGACCCTACCTTAACTTATGGGTTCACATAACTAAGGGGCTGCAACAAAGAAGAGGGCAGAAACCTATTCTCTAAAGCACTTGAAGGCAGGACAAGAAGCAATGGATGGAAATTAATCTAAGAGAGAATCAACGTAGCACTAAGGAGAAATTTCCTGACAGTTAGAACAATTCATCAGTGCACCAACTCTACCTCCAAAAATTGTGACTGTTCCAACACTGGAGAGTTTAAAGAAGAGATTGAACAACCGTTTGTCTGAAATGGTATAGGGCAGTGATGGTGATTTTATGGCATGGGTGCCATAGGTGGCACATGGAGTGATATCTACTGGCACACGAGCTATTCAATTCAATTCAATTTATTAGATTTGTATGCCTCCCCTCTCCGCTCAGCTCCAATGTGCATATGTGTGCCAGCCAGCTGTTGTTTGGCTTGCAAGGAGGTTCTGGGAGGGCATTTTTGGCTTCCCAAGAGCCTCCAGGAGGATGGGAAAGGGCTTTTTACCCTCCCCTGGCTCCAGGAAAGGCTTTGGAGCCTGGGGAGGGCAAAACATGAGCCTACTGGGCCCACCAGAAGTTGAGAAACAGGCCTTTTCTGGCCTCTAGAGGGCCTCTGGGGAGCAGGGGAAAACTGTTTTTGCCCTCCTCAGGCATTGAATTATAGGTGTGGGCACTCAGGAATGTGCAATAGCATGCACCCAGGGGTGGGCAGCAGGCAGGACAGGGTGGAACGCAGTTCCACCAGCAGAAATGAAGATTCATGCACAGTTCCAGCTGATCGGCAGCTGTCACTTCCTGGATTACTGGTCTCGACTCAGCTCTCCTTTTCTCCCCCTGCTGCTGCTGCTGCATCTACGCTCCTTGCTTTTTTCCTCTTTCCTCCTTCCTGGCCTTGCATGAGCTTCCCTCTCCCCTGCCCAGCTCCCCTCCAGCCTCACGTGGCCACCTCCCGCCTGAGATGCAAGAAGAAGGCGTGGGTGGAAGCGGCGCTGGCAGCATTTATACTTCTGTGTTCTGCCGCCGTGTCTCAACCGCCTGTAATTACAGGGTAATTAGTCCAGGAAGACACATACCACATGATAGAAGGAAAACCTAAATGTTTTTATAAACAGAAAAACAGAAACAGCTCCCTTTTTAAATGTCAAAGGGATTTTCTGGTGCACATAAGGCACAGGTTAAATGCAATCCAATTGCTCACCCAATAACTGGGAAATTGCATCCAATTCTAAAGTCCAGAAAGTCCACACACAATCTTGAACAGCAAAAACCACGATCTTGATGAAACAATGAATCAAATAAACTGCCATGAGGCTAAAACACCAGGCTGTTCCTTTATTCTGCAGCACTAATTACAGCAGCCCCACCCAATCACAGGTGGCCTCATTTATCTCCTGTAATAATCCTGCAGTTGTTGTCTCCTATGCATCACTCTACGCATGCGTGGATGTTTCATAACTTCTTGTTCAGAATCCAGGGATGATAAGGATGATTGATCTCCTCCTGGGCTGTCTGCCAAACTCCCCTCTTCCCTGTCACTCACGCTTCCTTGGTCAGAGGAGACTTGGTTGGCAGATTCTATTGGGAGCAAAACAGGCCTGTGGCATGTGGATGTTTCCCCCACATCCACCTCCACATTCCTTGGGGCAGGAGCTGGGCCAGAGCTAACCACAACACTTCTGGCAGCACCCGTTCACCTAGCTACCCAGCCTGAGATGGGGGGGGCGACCCAGGAAGGAGAGCGCGGGAAACGCGAAGCAAATTGTCACCCCAGCGAGCGACACTGGTAAGGTTGTAAGTCAAGGACTTAACAGTTCACTTGAATGATGATGATCGTTCAAGCCACTCCCACCTGGCCACAGGGCCGGCATGCCACTCCTACCCAATCACATGACCATTAAGTCAAACCCACAAAATAAGCCACAGCCACAATGTGGCAGTAAAAATTTTGGCTGCCCATCAGTGTTCCCTCTAATTTTTTTTCGGTGTGGGCGGAAAACTATAGTGTCTGAGCAGCAGTCACTTCAGGACTGGGCGGCATATATATATTTATATATATATATATATATATATATATATATATATATATATATATATATATATGTTAAATGTTAAATGTTAAATGTTTTTAGCTGGAATTTTAAAATTAAGAAAAATTAAGAAAAACATATATATATATATATATATATATATATATATATATATATATATATATAAATGTTTTTAGCTTATATATATATATATATATATATGTAGATTGTTCTGAGTTCGGGTTTTGCCCTGTGTAATATTTTGCATGTTTATGCGACGTTTCGGTGAAATCACATTCACCATCATCAGGCTGGAGTTCCAATCTTTGTGTTTTTGCAAATGAATATATATATATATATATATATATATATATATATATATATATATATATATATATATATATATATATATATATATATATATATGTTAAATGTTAAATGTTAAATGTTTTTAGCTGGAATTTTAAAATTAAGAAAAATTAAGAAAAACATATATATATATATATATATATATATATATATATATATATATATATATATATAAAATGTTTTTAGCTTATATATATATATATATATATATGTAGATTGTTCTGAGTTCGGGTTTTGCCCTGTGTAATATTTTGCATGTCTATGCGACGTTTCGGTGAAATCACATTCACCATCATCAGGCTAAAGTTCCAATCTTTGTGTTGTTGGCCCCTTTCTTTCCCGCCTTTACTTGAAGGAACTGTTGCTGCAAACTGTTGTTTACAGAGCATCAGGCTGAAGTTCCAATCTTTGTGTTGTTGTAAATGGAATGTTAGCAACTGTCATTTCTTCCTAGTACATAGTGTGGGGGTGGAGATTATATATATGCATATATATATAATGTTTTAGCTGAAATATATATATATATATATATATATATATATATATATATATATATATATATATATATATATATATATATATATATATATATAAAATGTTTTTAGCTGGAATTTTAAAATTAAGGGAGACTAGGATAGATCCATTTCGGCCTTATTAGGAAATATATATATTTCCCTTCTATTTTATTGAAATTAATAATAAAACAAAACCAAAATCTATTACTATTAAAACTAAAACAACCAGCAAAAACAAAAACAAAACTATTAATAAATCTATGCTTTAAAATCCACTTAAATAGTTGAGCTAGTTTCAAACTAGATTTTGATTTTCTTTCTCTCTTTCTTGCTCCCATTCTTTTCTATCTGTTTCTGTCTCTTTTCCTCTCTTCCTCCCTCCCTCTCTTTCCCCCTTCTCTTTTTTCTCTCTCCCTCCCCCCTCCATCCCTCTCACTCTTTCCCTCTTTCTCATCCTCCTTTCCTATTTCTCCATCCCTCCCTTTCCTTCTTTCTCTCTTCCTTCCTTATTTTTCCTGCCCTGCAACACCACTCACTCGCACAAATATGTTTTTTGGGGCCAGAAGCACGGGGGCTTCCTGGGAAACTTTCCTTTTTCCCTGGGACCCGGAGAAGGCGGCCGTCGGATATGGGGTGAAAAGGCTCAGAGGCAAGAGCCCCGCCATCACCCCGAGCAATTCGCGTAACGAAGTAGACTGCTGAGGCACCGGGCAGTACCCATGGGAAGGTTGGGGGAATTGCGACAGGGCGGCGGCCGAGCTTGGGCGGTGGGGGAACCACGGTAGGCTGGCGGCTGGTTCTGGGTGGCGGCGGGCGGGCCGCGGCAAGCCGGAGAAGCCGCGGCGGCGCGGGAAGCCACGGTAGGCTGCCGGCCGGGTCTGGGAGGCCACGGGCGGGCCGCGGCAAGCCAGGAAAGCCGCGGCGGCACGGGAAGCCGCGGTAGGCTGCCGGCCGGGTCTGGGAGGCCACGGGCGGGCCGCAGCAAGCCAGGAAAGCCGCGGCAAGCGGGAAGCCACGGTAGGCTGCCGGCCGGGTCTGGGAGGCCACAGGCGGGCCGCGGCAAGCCAGGAAAGCCGCGGCGGCACGGGAAGCTGCGGTAGGCTGCCGGCTGGGTCTGGGCGGCCGCGGGCGGGCCGCGGCAAGCCAGGGAAGCCGTGGTAAGCTGGCAGCCGGGTCTCGGCAGCGGCCAGTGGGCCGTGGCAAGCCAGGAAAGCCGTGGGAAGCCAGGAAAGCCGCGGGAAGCCGTGGAAGCTGCGGCAGCGCGGGAAGCCGTGGTAGGCTGGCGGCCGGGTCTGGGCGGCGGTGGGCGGGCCGTGGCAAGCCGGGGAAGCCGCGGTAGGCCGGCGGCCTGGCCCAGGGCCCCCGGTCATCACCCCCCACCCTCGTTCCCACCCCCACCCCATGGATGCTTAGAAGGCTTGGCAGCAGACCGCGCCGCCAGACCCAGGGACCCCCAACGGTTTTCTTACCTTACCGGGCCAGCAGCTAAACAACCATTTGGCTGCGAGGGGGGGGTGTACGCGGAGAATGTCTGGGATTTAAGGGGCGGGGAAGAAAGCGGGCCTATAATTGGCCCCTTTCTTTCCCGCCTTTACTTGAAGGAACTGTTGCTGCAAACTGTTGTTTACAGAGCAGCGGCAGTTCCTTTAATTTCAAATTCCGGCGCAGCGATCGGTCCTGTGCGCTGGAATTTGAAATTCCCGGGCTGGGGGTTAAAAACCTCTGCGCTATAGCGCGCTGCGCAGCTTAGAGGGAACTATGCTGCCCATTACTTTTCCAAATATGCCCATGTTACTCCAACACTCCACAGTCTGCACTGGTTGCCGATCAGTTTCCGGTCACAATTCAAAGTGTTGGTTATGACCTATAAAACCCTTCATGGCACCGGACCTTGATACCTACGAGACTGCCTTCTGCCACACGAATCCCAGCGACCGGTCAGGTCCCACAGAGTTGGCCTTCTACGGGTCCCATCGACTAAACAATGTCATCTGGCAGGACCCAGGGGAAGAGCCTTCTCTGTGGCAGCTCCGACCCTCTGGAATCAGCTCCCTCCAGAGATTAGAACTGCCCCTAACCTCCTTGCCTTTCGTAAACTCCTCAAAACCCACCTCTGTCATCAAGCGTGGGGGAACTGAGACCTCTCCCCCTGCCTATGTAGTTTTAGTGCATGATATGACTGTATATATGTTTTTATATTGGGGTTCCTTATTTTTAGATTTTTTAAATGTACAATTGCTATTTTAGATTTTAAATTATTAGATTTGTCAATATATATTGTTTTTTATCACTGTTGTGAGCCGCCCTGAGTCTGCGGAGAGGGGCGGCATACAAATCTAATTAATAATAATAATAATAATAATAATAATAATAATAATAATAATAATAATTACTGCACGCACCCATGCTCTTTCGGCACCCAAGGGAAAAAAGGTTTGCCATCACTGGTCTAGGGTTTCTTGACTAAGCAGGAGGCTGGACTAGAAGACCTCCAAGGTCCCTTGCAACCCTGTTATTCTGTTCTGCTGTAACTCACTCAGGCCCAAGTTTTTTTTTTTACCAAGGGTAAAACTAATCTAAATTAATACAAGTGAACATGAACTAGGTTATAGCATGGGCTCCAGGAATGCCACAACAACAGGCCTCTTTCCAAGAACACTTTACCAACATCTGAAATCTCTTGTACCATCAGGAACCCTGAAAACCTTTCAGATTGTGTAAAGAGGTATTACACAACCAGTGTAATGGCATTACTAATTTAACCCATGTTCTGAGTCTCGGTACAAAACACTGAACCGCAAACTAACCAAACAGGCTGGTAACACACTGAGTCATCAAAGTAAAAAGAAAAAGGAAAGAATAGTCCATGCTTAAAATTAACCAAGATTAGCCGAGAGCATGAATCAGCCAAGAATGTGAATCAACTCTTAACAGTAGAACGGGGCGAATCCGACCTCATCATGAATCTCATTTGTAGGACGTGTTGGTTTGGCTTGGTGCTATTCTTGGAGAAAGAACTTACCTAATGATAGACAAGAAAATTATCTTGGTGGGCATCCTAACCTCTTCTAGGGAAGCGGGCCACTTTTTCCCTGAACAAAAACATCTCCTTTTGAGTTGCTGTTTTGCCTGGTCAGAAATGGAGAGGTTAGAAGAGGTAGAATTATGGGTTTTTCCGCCTTCATTTAGTTTGAAATACCATTGAGCAAACAGGAATGCTACTGAATGGACATTAATGTTTTAATATTAGATTTGTTTACATTGTCTTTTTATATTGTTGTTAGCCGCCCCGAGTCTTCGGAGAGGGGCGGCATACAAATCTAATAAATACAAATACAAATTAAAGTCAACTTTTTAACAGATGAACAGAGTTAGAAACATAGAAGATTGACAGCAGAAAAAGACCTCCTGGTCCATCTAGTCTGCCCTTATACTATTTCCTGTATTTTATCTTAGGATAGATATATGTTTATCCCAGGCATGTTTAAATTCAGTTCCTGTGGATTTACCAACCACGTCTTCTGGAAGTTTGTTCCGTCTGCTGGAAGTTTGTGCCAAGCTTCTACTACTCTTTCCGTAAAATAATATTTTCTCACATTGCTTCTGATCTTTCCCCCAACTAACCTCAGATTGTGCCCCCTTGTTCTTGTGTTCACTTTCCCATTAAAAACACTTCCCTCCTGAACCTTATTTAACCCTTTAACATATTTAAATGTTTAAATCATGTTGAGGGTCATCTAGTCCAACTCCCTGTCCAAGCAGGAGATCCTACATCTGCCTCTACCTAGAATCAAACTCACAATCTTCTGACTGTGAGGCAAGAGCTCCATCTCTAGGCCTTGTCTTTATGGTCTCTGTTTCAAATTATTCAAATTTTCTAATTTTTAAATTATAAATAGTTGCCCAACCCCTTCTTAAAAACCTCGAGTGTTGGAGCACCTACAATTTCTGGAGGTCAGTTGTTCCGCATAAATCCCAGCAGATGATCAGGTTCCACAGAGTTGACCTTTTCTGGGTCCCGTCGACCAAACAATGTTGTCTGGCGGGGCCTAGGGGAAGAGCCTTCTCTGTGGCAGCCCCAGCCCTCTGGAACCAGCTCTCTCCGGAGATTCAGACTGCTCCCACCCTCCCCACCTTTCGGTAAGAGCCTTAAGACCTATCTATGTCACCAGGCATGGGGTAACTAATGTATCCCCTTTTCTGACCATTAAAGTTATGAGTGGGTATGATTGTGTAGTATCAATAGTTTTTAAGATGATGGGTTTTATCTACAGTTTTTAAGTATTAGATTTGTTTCTGCATTGTTTTGTTGTTGTTGTGAGTCTTCGGAGAGGGGCGGCATACAAATCTAATAAATTATTATTATTATTATTATTATTATTATTATTATTATTATTATTATGTCAATACAACACAGCAAACGAGATCACTATGCTGGATTTCGTATTTCATCACAAGTCAGGCGCTTCCCAAGCACCTAGGACTGTGTGATGTAGCGGCAAATTATGTTTGCCGATCCCAGTAAAGCGGCCTTTTGCAATTGACAGATGGAGATTTTGTCAATTCCGATGGTTTTCAAATGTCCGCTGAGATCTTTTGGCACTGTGCCCAGCGTGCCAAGTACCACTGGGACCACTTTCACTGGCTTATGCCAGAGTCGTTGCAGCTCGATTTTTAAATCTTCGTATTTCACTAATTTCTCTAGCTGCTTCTCCTCAATTCTGCTGTCCCCTGGGATTGCGATGTCGATGATCCATACTTTCTTTTTCTCCACAATCAGAATGTCTGGTGTGTTATGTTTCAGAATTCGGTCAGTCTGAAGTCGGAAGTCCCACAGTAGTTTTGCTTGCTCATTTTCGACCACTTTTTCGGGCTTATGATCCCACCAGTTCTTTGCCACTGGTACATGGTAGTTCCGGCACAAGTTCCAGTGGATCATCTGTGCCACATTATTATTATTATTATTATTATTATTATTATTATTATTATTATTATTATTATTATTATCATCATTATTATTATTTCTTTCTGCGCATGCAGATAGTCTGGAGGACAGAAGGGAAAGGGGGGACATGATCGAAACATTTAAATATGTTAAAGGGTTCAATAAGGTCCAGGAGGGAAGTGTTTTTAATAGGAAAGTGAACACAAGAACAAGGGGAAACAATCTGAAGTTAGTTGGGGGAAAGATCAAAAGCAACATGAGAAAATATTATTTTACTGAAAGAGTAGTAGATCCTTGGAACAAACTTCCAGCAGACGTGGTAGATAAATTCACAGTAACTGAATTTAAACATGCCTGGGATAAACATATATCCATCCTAAGATAAAATACAGAAAATAGTATAAGGACAGACTAGATGGACCATGAGGTCTTTTTCTGCCGTCAGACTTCTATGTTTCTATGTTTCTATGCACAGAAGCAAAATCTCACTGGGACACACACACACACAAACACACTGGGACACACACACACACAAACACACTGCAGCAGAAGCGAAGTTGAGCACGCAGCTCAATTTTCGCTACCGCTGAGCCGTCCTTATCCGTACCAGTAGCCACCCGATACTGATTTCAAACCTTGGCAACTTTAAGCCTGGTGGACTTCAATTCCCAGAATTCCCTCGCCAGATGCTGGGCTTAACGTTGCCAAGGTTGTAAACCCCTGTTCTAAAAAACACTCCCTGGGTGTGAAACGATCTCTCCCTTTTCTTCTTTTCGAAAGCAAAAGAAAGGAAAAAGTCTTCCCTCCCCATCCACCCAAATAATAAAAAAAAGTTATTCAAAGCCAGATGGGTAAACATTACCCCTCCATCTGGGGGAGAGGAAGGGGAAAAAAACACCATTTCAGATTACAAGGGCAACGAAATCCAGGAAAAGGTGTTTTGAGAAATGTCTGATAAGCACAGACCGCTTTGTCAGTTGAACTCCGGTGGCAGCCAACAGATGAAAAAAAATCCCTCTTGCCAAGAACGGGGCAGCGAATACCATGGTACTGCCAGTCACCAAACCGGGTTGAGTCATCCCCTTCCTGTCTGCAGAGCTGCGGAGGCTGTTGTGAATTACGGCAATGTGAAACTGGGGAGGGTAAAGATTGCGCTAAGTCCTTGAAAGGGCTCCAAGAATGAAAGTGGATGGACATCTGGATGATGTTGCTAGTCCCTGGCATCTCTCCCCACCCCCATCTCTTTCTCCTCAGCCCCGATGGACAGAATAAATCTGGGAAGTGGCTTTATAATTCCACTCAAACTAGGCTTCCCAACCTCCCTCTCCCGCACCCCTGTCCAACTATTCACTAAGGCTGCATTACTATGACTATTAGTTTTCTCGTCATTCCTATCACTCATCTCTTTCCACTAGGGACTGTAGGACTGTAACTTGTTGCTTGTATTCTTCAGATTTCTATTAATATGGATTGTCTCCTGATGGCTTATTTGTACTGTATGACAATCATTAAGTCTTGTCCCTCATGATTCTTGACAAATGTATATTTCCTTTTATGTACACTGAGAGCATGTGCACCAAAGCAGTGTTTTTCAACCAGTGTGTTTTTCAACCGTGAGACATGGTCAGGTGTGCCGTGGGGAAATTAAACATGGGTCCGCAAACTACCATTCCTGCCAGGATATCCCTATTGTGTTCATTGAAACAGGCCCAGGTCTCACACTAAGTGAGTATAAATACATTTAGAAACTATATTATTAACTATATGCATAATATGTACTGCATTAGAGTGTCATTTTGTGTAATTTTGGTTGCTGGTGCGCCCCAGGATTTTGTAAATGTAAAAAATGTGCCCCGGCTCAAAAAAGGTTGAAAATCATTGCACCAAAGGACAAATTCCTTGTGTGTCCAATCACACTTGGCCAATAAAGAGTTCTATTCTCAAGAGCTCTTCCACCCTCAGTGGGAGGGAGGGAGGGAGGGAAAGAGAAAGGGAGGAAGGAAGGGAGAGGAGAGAGAGAGGGAGGGAAAGAGAAAGGGAGGGAGGTGGAGAGAGAGGAGGGAGAGAGGGAGGGAGGGAGAGGGGTGAGAGGAGAGGGAGAGAGGGGGGAGGGTGAGAGGAGAGAGAGGGGGAGGGAGGGAGAGAGGGGGGGAGAGGGGGGGGGGAGGGAGAAAGGGTGAGATGGGGAGGGAGGGAGAGAGGGAGAGTGGGGGAAAGGGAGAGAGAGGAGAGAAAGAGAGAGGAAGGGAGAGAGGGAAAGAGAGAGGGGAGAGAGGGAGAGATGAGAGGGAGGGGAGAGAGAGGGGAGAGGGGGAGGGAGAAAGGGAGAAAGGGTGAGATGGGGAGGGAGGGAGAGAGGAGAGTGGGGGAAGGAGAGAGGGGAGAGAAAGAGAGAGGAAGGGAGAGGGAGGGACAGAGAGGGAGGGGAGAGGGAGGGATTGGAGAGAGAGAGGGAGAGGAGGGAGGGAGGGGGGAGGGAGGGGAGAGGGAGGAGAGAGAGGGAGAGAAAGGGGAGGGAGAGAGAGAGGGAGAGAGAGGGGGAAAGGAGAGAGGGAGAGATGGGAGAGAGAGAGGGACAGAGGGAGGGAGAGAGGGAGGGAAAGAGAAAGGAAGAGAGCGGAAGAGAGGGGGAGGGAGAGAGATATATCAGTTCCAGCATGTACACGTGCCTTAGCCAGCTGATTTTTAGCCTTGGGGAAGGTTGTTCTGTCCCCCAGAGGCTTCAGGAGTGTCCTTGAGTAACAAAAACCACCCAAAAGGCAAACCAGAAATTCCAAAAAATGGAGCTCCAGTTTGCTTAGTTTTCCCCGGGAGTGCAAAAAACAGCACAACAGGCAAACCAGAAGTTCAGAAAATATTGTGTCTGTCTGGTTTGCTGGAAAACCTGTTTGCCTGTTGGGCTGTTTTTCACATTCCGGGACTTCAGGAAGCTTCCCTGAAGCCTCCGGAGTGTGAAAAACAGCACAACGGGCAAACAGGGAGTCCATTTTTCTGAACTTCTGATTTGGCCATTTGGCCATTTTTTCACCGTCCCATGCTTCAATGAGGCATGTGGGTATGCGCATGCGCCCAAAGTGAAATACCATGCAGGAAAGCTGACGCAAGAGAAGTTTCCCCTACTTTCACTGATATTGCCAAAAATCCCCGAAATTTTATTTATTTTAATTTTATTAATTTGACTTCTATGCCGCCCAGTCCCAAAGAACTCAGGGCGGCTCACAACAATATAAAATTGCAATAACAATAGCAATAAAAAGAAGTCAAGGAAAAAATGAGCAAGTTCTAAAATCTTTCTAAAAAGAGTTTAAACAACACACATACTACTCATTTATACCAATTCATATACATGGACAAGCTAGTGGTTGATTTAGGGCCGCTAGGCCTGCCAGAATAGCCAGGTCTTCGTGGCCTTACGAAAAGCCAGCCGAGTGGGGGCCAAACGGATCTTGGGGGGAGTTTATGTATTTATTTATTTATTGGATTTGTATGCCGCCCCTCTTCATAGACTCGGGGCGGCTAACAACAGTAATAGAAGCAGCATATAACAATCCAATATTAAAATAGTTAAAAACCCTTATAATAAAACCAAACATACATACAGCCATACCATGCATAAAATTGTAAGGGCCTAGGGGGAAAGAGTATCTAAGTTCCCCCATGCCTGGTGGCAGAGGTGGGTTTTAAGAAGCTTACGAAAGGCGAGGAGCAATTCTAATCTCTGGGGGGAGTTGGTTCCAGAGGGCCGGGGCCACCACAGAGAAGGCTCTTCCCCTGGTCTCGCCAAGCAACATTGTTTAGTTGATGGGACCTGGAGAAGACCCACTCTGTGGGACTTAACTGGTCGCTGAGATTCGTGCAGCAGAAGGCGGTCCCTGAGAGTTGATTTCATAAAGTTGGGGCAGCAACAGAGAAGGCCCCGCCAACTTGCATTGTTTTGCTGACAGGACCTGGAGAAGGCCAACTCTGTGTGCTCTAATTGGTCTCTGGGAATTATGTGGCAAGAGGCAGTCCCATAAATAATCTGGCTCTGAGCCATATAAGGATTTATAGGTAATAACCAACACCTTGAATTGTGCCCGGAGACTAATGGGGAGCCAGTGCAGTTCACCCAGTATAGGTGTTATATGGGTGTACCCAGGGTTGGGCAGCAGGCAGGACGGGGTGGAATGTAGTTCCACCAGCGGAAATGACGATGTGTGCACAGCTCCAGCTGATCGGTGGCTGTCACTTCCTGGATTACTGGTCTCAGCTCGGCTCTCCTTTGCTGCATCTGCACTCCTTGCTTTTTTCCTCTTTCCTCCTTCCTGGCCTGACAAGCTTCCCTCTCTCCTGCCCGGCTCCCCTCCAGCCTCACACAACCACCTCCCACCTGAGGTGCAAGCAGAAGGCGTGGGTGGAAGCAGCGCTGGCAGCATTTATGCTTCGGGCATCACCCGTTCGCCTGCCTACCCAACCTGAGGCAGGGGGGCAACCCAGGAAGGAGAGCGCGGAAAACACAAAGCAAATTGTCACCCCAGCGAGCGACACTGGTGAGGTTGTAAGTCGACGACTTAACAGTTTCCTTGAACAATGATGATCGTTCAAGCCACTCCCACCTGGCCACATGGCCAGCAAGCCACTCCTACCCAGTCACATGACCAGCAAGCCACACCCAGAATAAGCCCATTACTGATTGTGTGATCCCTCCAAATCATACAATGAAATTAATCCAAACCATTTAACAACATAGTCCATCGATTTGAAACAAGATCTATGATTGATTAAAGTTTAACTAGTCCATAATTGTGAGCCACCCCGAGTCTACGGAGAGGGGCGGCATACAAATCTAATAAATAATAGCTAGAGGTATAACAAGCAGGAAGAGGGAGATTATGATCCCGCTATATAGAATGCTGGTGAGACCACATTTGGAATACTGTGTTCAGTTCTGGAGACCTCACCTACAAAAAGATATTGACAAAATTGAACGGGTCCAAAGACGGGCTACAAGAATGGTGGAAGGTCTTAAGCATAAAATGTATCAGGAAAGACTTCGTGAACTCAATCTGTATAGTCTGGAGGACAGAAGGAAAAGGGGGGACATGATCGAAACATTTAAATATATTAAAGGGTTAAATAAGGTCCAGGAGGGAAGTGTTTTTAATAGGAAAGTGAACACAAGAACAAGGGGACACAATCTGAAGTTAGTTGGGGGAAAGATCAAAAGCAACATGACAAAATATTATTTTACTGAAAGAGTAGTAGATCCTTGGAACAAACTTCCACGTGGTAGATAAATCCACAGTAACTGAATTTAAACATGCCTGGGATAAACATATATCCATCCTAAGATGAAATACAGAAAATAGTATAAGGGCAGACTAGATGGACCATGAGGTCTTTTTCTGCCGTCAGACTTCTATGTTTCTATGTTTCTATATTATTATTATTATTATTATTATTATTATTATTATTATTATCATCATCATCATCATCATCATCATCATCATCATCATCATCAAAACCTTTTGGGAATCACTGATGAAACAGAAACAAGTCTACATCCAAAAGAATTGAAAGAGGCACCAGGCATCCTTCGGTTCTGTTCAAGTCAAAGTTGGTCAACATGTTCCAGAGCTGTGGACTCCATCTCCTCTTGTCTAAATGAATAAAATGCTGGGATTAGTCTTATAACTGGCACTTCTTCACTTCCACCTCCCCACGCTCATCTGGCATTGATCCCAGGAATTCCCCAGCGCTAAAAATTAAGCCCGGGCTGAATTACAACTGTAAGTATCTCTGTTGGCCTTGAAGTCCAAGCCAACCATTGGCTCCAGGTATTTGCTCGATGAATTAATCTTGGTTTAAGCCCGGTTGAGCCTCTGACATTTCACAGATGTGTAGAAAGGGTAACCTGACTTCAAATATGCACTCAGACAAGACCAAAAGCAGGGAATATTTAATTTTTTAAAAGATTATTGGTATTTTAAAAAAAAGATTCAGGAAGGGGAGCACAATCCTTTCATCACTAAACAAGGAGAATGTTTTATGCATTTTTTTAAAAGTCCCATTAACAATGAACCAATTCCCTGATTTCATATTATAAAATTTAATACCATAAGAGCAAATCAACTGCAGTCACTAGGCTGCAAGAGCTCCTAAAATCAACTTCTTTGACTATTAGAGACAAACCTTGACAGAATATCTGAAAATCACAGGGACAGCTTTAGATAATTGGGAGGCAGGAAATACATAAAAATCATACTGCATATCCCAAGAATTTAAAACTGCCCAGTGCCCACCTCACCATCTGAATAGAAATTTCTGGGTAATTAAACAGCAACTTACTGAAACAGCAGCTAAACCATAAGGAAATTCCAAAAACTTGGGTATCTACCAGTCATTCCTTCCGTCGTTTCCTTCTTCCATCCTTTCCTCCTTTCATCTTTTTATCCTTCCATCTGCTCATTCTTTCATCCATCTTTCCTTCCTTCCTTCGTCCTTCCATCCTACCCTCCCATCCTCCCACATTTCCAGCCCACCCTTCTCAAATAATTAAAATTATTTGAGGAATTAAACAAATAATTCCCTCAACACTGTCAAACTATTTACTGTCTGCATTACTATTACTACTAATTTTTTCTCATCATTCCTATCACCCATTTCCTCTCATTTATAACTGTATGACTGTAACTTGTTGCTTGTATCCTTAAGATTTTGATTAATATTGATTGTTTCCTGATTGCTTATTCGACCCCTATGACAATCATTAACTGTTGTATCTCATCATTCCTGACGAATGTATCTTTTTTCTTTTATGTACCCTGAGAGTTAGTTTTTGCTAACACAGAACTGCCAATACAATACTCTGCCAATACAATACAGAACTGCCAATACAATACATTTCAGCCTTTGCTGATTTCATAAATGATTGAAATGTTCTTGCCAAAACAGGACAACTGTTCCTAACTGGTACTGTAACATGAAGAACTTTCCAGGGTTCTATCAACTCTGCTCTGTTCACAGTAAACATGTTGAAACATGGAATGACACAATTTTTGGGATGATATCTTAGCTGGGCCATCTATTTGACATATTCTTGGCTTCGAAGACAAGCAACATCTGAGAGCAGTGGTTCAGATTATACCTCCCACCATCCTCACACTGAACTAGAGCAGCAGAATAATCTATCTGGAATTGTGAATGGGCCAATCTGTCAATAAAGGTCTTTCCTTCTTGGATCATTTCCACCATTTTCTCACTCATCAATTCAGTTTGCACCAATCCTATATTAGTTTCAATTCTTTTAAAAAATAAAAAAAATGAAGCTTACACTAACATGCATACGTGTACAATTTTCTCAAAGACAGGCATATTTGCTTGAAATATTGCTTAATATCGAAATTTTGCTTAATTTTTCTCTGGGCACTAGCAGGGGTTTATTCCCTCTTCAAGTGCCCAGGGAAAGAAAAATGCTTCGATCGCTCTGGACTGCCAAAGCCTCCTTAGTGACCGGTTAGGTCCCACAGAGTGGGCCTTCTCCGGGTCCCATCGACTAAACAATGTCGTCTGGCGGGACCCAGGGGAAGAGCCTTCTCTGTGGTGGCTCCGACCCTCTGGAACCAGCTCCCCCCAGAGATTAGGATTGCCCCCACCCTCCTTGCCTTTCGAAAACTCCTTAAAACCCACCTCTGCCGTCAGGCATGGGGAAATTGAAACATCTCCTCCTTGCCCATGCAGTTTCTGTGTATGATTCGACTGTGTCTTGTTTTTTATATATTGGGGTTTCTTTTGGATTTTTTAACCTAAAACTGTAATTTAGATTGCTAAATATTAGATTTGTTACTATATATTGTTTTTTACCATTGTTGTGAGCCGCCCCGAGTCTACGGAGAGGGGCGGCATATAAATCCAATAAATCTAATCTAATCTTAAGCGCCACCGAAAGGCTCCTCTGGCAGCCCAGAAAAGCCCGAGATGGCCGGGATTAAAGGGGGAATGGCAGGAAACTGATTGGGCCTTCGTGCCGCTCTCAAATTTCCTGGGAAATTTTTCCAGGCTCCGGTTCTTAAGTAGAAAATGGTTCACTGCTTGCAAACATCAAAGGGATGAGGAATTGTGAAAGATTATATGTGGGTTTTGTTAAATCATGGCACCAGAGACTTCTTTGGATTCAACAGGTTTATTGAATAAGGCAAAATAGGACAAACAGTTCTCTCCAACAATCAATCCCAACAAGGGCAACGGCTAATCCGTTGCCCTATTTATACTCTGTCTTTTGCGCGGGAATAAACTGACAACCGTTTATTTTGGGGGCTTTCTAAACTCAAGCCTTGTCTTAACCAATCAGCGATTTTCTTTTACGGACATAACAGGTTTACTCCAGTAATGCAAAATTTGGTAAGTTTTTTCATTCAATAATTAAGTAAATTAATTTAATCTCTTCCATCAGTCTCCAAGTAGAGAGGGGATAGGTCATGGAACATCATTTTTAATGGCTAATGTGAACTCTTTACTGACATTGCCAGCTGTGATTAGGATAAATCATTATTAAGTTAATTATTCAATTAGCAGAGTCAGAGCCTCTGTTACTACTAATATCATACAGCTTAAGCATATGAACTTGCTTGTTTTGTTGTAGACGTTCATTACCAAAACTAGGGAACGTCATCAATGCTAAACTGTCTAGCACTGAAGTTGTTCTCTACTTTTTAAAATAAAAAATGTTTTGTCATGTACACCTCGGCAAAAAGAACCCTAGACATACATACAGCCTGGGAGATACCCCACTCAGCAGTAGTGACTGCGAAAGAGATCTTGGAGTCTTGGTGGACAATCAACTAAACATGAGTCAGCAATGTGCAGCAGCAGCCAAAAAAGCCAACTCAATCCTAAGCTGCATCAACAGAGGAATACGCTCCAAGACCAGGGAAGTACTAATACCACTCTACTATGCCCTGGTCAGACCCCACCTGGAGTACTGCATCCAATTTTGGTCACCTCAGTACAAAAAAGACATCGAAACTCTGGAGAAGGTGCAAAAAAGAGCAACCAAAATGATTAGGGGACTCGAAACCAAGACTTACGAAGAGAGATTGAGAGAACTGGGCATGGACAGCCTAGAAAAAAGAAGGTCTAGAGGGGACATGATAGCAGTTTACAGATACTTGAGGGGTTGCCACTGTGAGGAGGGGGTCTCGTTATTCCCCAGGGCACCAGAGGGCTGGACGAGGAACAATGGTTGGAAGCTGACCAAGGAGAGATTCAACCTGGAAATAAGGAAGAACTTCCTGACGGTCAGAGCGATCAACCAATGGAACTGCCTGCCAGGGGAGGTGATGAACTCCCCAACTCTGGACACCTTCAAGAGGAGATTGGACTTCCATTTGGCTGGGGTGCTGTAGGGTTTCCTGCTCAGGCAGGGGGTTGGACTCGATGACCTAACGGTCCCTTTCAACTCTATTAATAAAATAAAAATATACAAAGATATAATATGTATATACTGTACATGATACTAGTAAGAGAGAAACATTAGGACAGGGGACGGAAGGCACTCTGGTGCACTTATGCAGGCCCCTTACTGACCTCTTAGGAATCGGGAGAGGTCAACAGTGGATAATCTAAGGGTAAAGTTTTGGGGGTTAGGTGCTAATACTACAGAGTAGTGAGTTCCTTGCATCAACTACTCAGTTACTTTGAGTCTACAGGCAGCATACAAATCCAATAAATTATTATTATTATTATTATTATTATTATTATTATTATTATTACTACTACTACTACTACTACTACTACTACTACTACTACTAAAGTCGTATTTCCTACAGTCGAGTTTATGCTTAAGACCATCCACCGTTTTTGTAGCCCATCTTTGGACCCGTTCAATTTTGTCAATATCTTTTTGTAGGTGAGGTCCCCAGAACTGGACACAGTATTCCAAATGTGGATTCACCAGCGCTCTATACAGTGGGATCACTGTCTCCCTCTTCCTGCTTGTTATACCTCCAGCTATTGATAAAGACAAATTGCTTTAAAAGAAAGCCAGTGGGGAAGATCCTTTCTTAATATCAGAAACGGATGGTCAACCTTAGGACTAATAAGGAAGATAGTGAAGGGGTGATTGGTTTCTGTCTTCTAGGATCAACATCCACAATAGAGGAAAAGGCACCAGTTGCGGCCCTACCTGGACAGGGAGTCTCTACTCGCAGTCGCTCATGCCCTTATCACCTCAGGTTTTGACTACTGTAATGCTCTCTACATGGGGCTACCTTTGAAGAGTGTTCAGAAACTACAGATCATGCAAAATGCAGCCATGCGAGCGGTCATGGGCCTTCCCAGGTATGCCCATGTCACTCCAGCACTCCATGGGCTGCATTGGCTGCCAGTTGGTTTCTGGATGCAATTCAAAGTGTTGGTTATGACCTATAAAACCCTAGATGGCATCGGACCAGACTACCTATGGGACTGCCTCCTGCTGCACAAGCCCCAGAGACCATTCAGGTCCCACAGAGCCAGCCTTCTCCAGGTCCCGTCAACTAGACAATGTCATTTGGCAGGACCTACGTGAAGAGCCTTCTCTGTGGGGGCCCAGGCCCTCTGAAATCAGCTCCCCCCAGAGATTTGCACTGTCTCCACCTTCCTCGATCAAGAAAATGGAGCACCTCCCTTATGAAACCAGGTTGCAACACCTTGGTCTCTTCAGCCTTGAAAGACGGTGTTTAAAAGGTGACTTGATCGAAGTGTATAAAATCATGCATGGGATAGAAAAGGTGGATAGAGGAAAATTATTTTCTCTATCACAGAATACCAGGACAAGGGGGCACTCCCTAAAGCTCAGAGGAAAGAAAGCGAGGACAAATAAAGGGAAATATTTCTTTACCCAGAGGGTTCTTGGTTTATGGAATTCACTTCCAGAAGAGGTTGTGACAGCTGTCAGCCTGGATAGCCAAGGCAGGATTAGACAGATTCATGGATGCCAAGTGTATCAGTGGTGAATGAAACGGATGTCCATGTGCCGCCTCTATGTTGGTTGAGGCAGGCTGGATTCCCTTAGGTTCCATTTGTTGGGGCTCAGAGGAAAGGGAGGGTTCTGCCTTCTGTTTCTACTCAAGATCCCCATGGACAATTGGTGGGCCACTGTGGGACACAGTACGCTGGACTCGATGGGCTTTGGCCTGATTCAGCATGGCTCTTCTTATGTTCTTATGTTGTTATGTTCCTCGCCTTCCACAAGAATTTGAAGTTGTCAGGCTTGGGGCCATTAGATTCTGCCCCCTGGGTGATTAATGTAATGTATGTTTGTTGGTTTGAATGGAAATCATTGATTTTTTTTTTTTAATGGAGGTTGGTTTTTTAGATTAGCTAATTTTAAACTTAATTGGATTTAGGCATTTGTATTGTTTTTATATGTGGTAAACTGCCCCAGTCCTCGGAGAGGGGCAGCATATCAATCAATCAATCAATCAATCAATCAATCAATCAATCAATCAATCAATCAATAGCAGCCAAGAAAAGTGCTGCAGACTTCCATTGGTATAACAGCATTTGGTGTAGTATACCCTACTATAGTGTTTCCCAACCTTGGCAACTTGAAGATATCTGGACTTCAACTCCCAGAATTCCCCAGCCAGCGAATGCTGCCTGGGGAATTCTGGGAGTTGAAGTCCAAATATCTTCAAGTCGCCAAGGTTGGGAAACACTGTCCTATTATACCATTTCAGACAAGTGACTGTCCAGTCTCTTCTTAAAAGCCTCCAGCGATGGAGCGAAGTCAACACCAACTCAATAGCACTTGTTAATCAATCAATCAATCAATCAATCAATCCATGTATGTATATCTTTTCTCCTGGCTGTCAATTAGTTTAAATATATTGAAAGTAATACATGTAAAAAAGCAAGATTGCTGGAGGCAACAGAAAGTGGGCACAGGCGTGAAACAAGGCAAATAATGGCATATTTTGTTTGGTTAAGAGATGGTATCAGAATTTTTTAAAAAAAACAAGGTGTGTGAAAGAGATTATTGATTATGGTGAAAGGTAAGATTTCCCAGGCCCTGCCCAATCTGCCTCTGCCACTAGCAGTGTCAACAACCAGAGAAGGGGGGAGGGAGGGAGGGAGGGGGAGGGGAGGGGGCAGGGAGAGAGAGGGAAGAAAGAGAGAGAGGGAGGGGGCAGAGAAGGAAGGAAAGGAAGGGTAATAAACACTCCTCGGGCATCATCTGACCACAGAATTAGTCTTAAAGGCCAGACGCCCCCTGGCCAACAACCCTAACTTTTGGGGAACTTTATGTCTCCCAAATGCCATGAGAAGCTGAGCACTTTTCTGAAAGTTAATATGGAAGGTGCCATCTCAGCCTCAAAAAAGAAAAAAGGAAGGGGGGAGGGGGAGGGTAGGAAGGAAAAAAGGAAGGACGGTGGGAAGGAAGGAGGGAAAGGAGAAAGGGGGGGAGAGGGAGAGAAAGAAAGAAAGAAGGAAGGAAGGAAGGAAGGGGAAAGAAAAGAGAAGAGAAGGAGAAAGAAAACGAAAGAAAGAAAGAAAAGGAAAAAGAAAGAGAGAGAAAGAAAGAAAGAGAAAATGGAAGGAAAGGGAAAAGAAAGAGAAAGAAAGAAAAGGAAAGGAAAGGAAAAAGAGAGAAAGAAAGAAAGAAAGAAAGAAAGAAAGAAAGAAAGAAAGAAAGAAAGGGGGAATGGAGGGAGGGAAAAGAAAAAGGGGGAGGGAGGGAGGGAGGAAGGAAGGAAGGAAGGAAGGAAGGAAGGAAGGAAGGAAGGAAGGAAGGAAGGAAGGAAGGAAGGAAGGAAGGAAGACTGTCAGTCCCACTGTGGGGATGAAAGCCAACTTTGCAACTTTGGACCAGTTGCACTCCCTCAACCCTACCCACCTCACAGGATTGTCGTTATGGGAAAAATAGAAGGAGGAAGTTGTGCTGGTTACACTCACCCCTTTGAGTTGTTCTTCTGACTGGTAGGACTTGAGTGTGGTGTGATTGTCTAGCTCGATTGCTTTTAAGGATAGCAGGTTTTTAATTCAGTTTTTTTTAAAATATTAGATTTGTATTTGTATTGTATTGTAGTAATGTTGTGAGCCACCCAGAGTCCTCGGAGAGGGGTGGCATACGGATCTAATAAATTATTATTATTATTATTATTATTATTATTATTATTAATAATAAATGTGAGCTACAAACAAACAAAAAATAAATAGAAATAAAGGAGACCACATTTCTAAATTTTGCCCAATTCTCAATGAACCAGCATGGAAACATACATAAATATAATTTTAGGCCCCACTGAAGGAAATGTTTAACCTGGAGATGCCAACCCCCTATAGATATGTGAGGTCCAAGAACTCTGGAAGCCTCTTGTGTCTTTTTTCATCTCGCTCTGTGGGTCATGGCATCACTTAAAGGCTGCACTTAGAGTCAAGAACCTGGAGTTCAAAGTGAACCATAAACTTCCATCTCTAAGATAAATTATACAAATTACTTTACAGAAATAAATAGAACTGCTTCAGGAAAGAGGTTATCTCGTTGCCTTGGGTTTACATCCCTAAGGACAATAAAGTTTAAAAAAAAAAATACAGGCGGTGGAGAATAACAACATTTGCTTTTATTGTCTTGAAAAATGAATAATCATCATGCCATTCCACCCAGTTTGGAGACACAAGCATTTTTTCCTTCTTTCTCTTTCAAATCCTGGGAAATAAAACCGGCTTTATGAAGGCTGGTGGAGGGACATTTAGGGCAAACAAGATTCTTCCCAAAAAATGCAAAGAATTTTGGAATATTTTACTTCGGTGACAATACTCCTGGGCTTTGAAGGCAATTTGAATAGATAAGAAAAATATCCGGAGGTCAGCTCTCTCGGTGGAACTTCCCTATGTAGACCTGGCACACTTTTGATGTTGACATTAAAAGGAAAGGGGCGGCTCCCTCTATATCAGAGGTCTTCAAACTTGGGAACTTTAAGACTTGGGAACTTTAAGACTTGTAGACTTCAACTCCCAGAATTCTCCAGCCAGCTATGGAAACTTTAAGACTGTGGACTTCTTAGCAACTTTAAGACTTGGCAACTTTAAGGCTTGTGGACTTCAACTCCCAGAACTTGGCAACTTTAAGACTTGTGGACTTCAACTCACAGACCTTGGCAGCTTTAAGACTTGTGGACCCCAACTTTAATTCTGTGAGTTAAAGCCAACAAGTCTTAAAGTTGACAAGTTTGGGGATCCCTGCTCTATTCCTTTCCTCTCGGCACCAAGAAAAATTAGTCAAATAGTCAAATTGCTGGCCTAGAAATCAGGATACTGTAAGTTTTAGTCTCGTTTCAGGCGTGAAAACCAGCTAGGTAATCAACTTGTTCTCACCGGTGCACCCCTACGCTAGTAAATTGCTTGTACAGTTCAGACAACCAGTTAAAAACAAAGTGCAAGACAGGGTTTTTTCCCCCTCCCTCTCTTCAGTTAATAGCTCCACTTAATAGTTGCAGTTACAGTCAGGCCCAAAATGTTAATTTTATTTGTTTTTTATTTATTTATTTTGTCCAATACACAACAATACACAATGAAGGTTATAGAGGCTATACTCGAGTAAAATGTATTAGAGAAAGAATAGAAGTGAAAATTTAGGAATAGAATATATCAATTAGAGAATAGAAGGATAATATGAGAGTAGTATAAGAAGATTAGAAGAATAGTAGATATGAGATATGAGATATAGGAGAGACAATAGGACAGGGAACGGGAGGCACTCTAGTGCACTTATGCACACCCCTTACTGACCTCTTAGGAATCTGGAGAGGTCAACTGTAGATAGTCTGAGGGTAAAATGTTGTGGTTTAGGGGAAGATGCTACAGAGTCCGGTAATGTGTTCCATGCTTTGACAACTCGATTACTAAAGTCGTATTTTTTACAGTCCAATTTGGAGCGGTTAATATTAAGCTTGTATCTGTTGTGTGCTGTTGTGTTGTTGTGGTTGAAGCTGAAATAGTCGTTGACAGGCAGGACGTTGCAGCTTATGATCTTGTGGGCAATATTTAGGGCATGTTTAAGGCATCATAGTTGTAAGCTTTCTAGACCCAGGATAGTGAGTCTAGTTTCGCAGGGTATTCTGTTTCAGGTGGAGGAGTGAAGGGCTCTTCTGGTGAAGTATCTTTGGACATTTTCGAGGGTGTTAATGTCCGAGATGCGGTGTGGGTTCCAGACAGATGAGCTGTATTCGAGGATGGGTCTGGCGAACGTTTTGTAAGCTCTGGTAAGTAGTGTTAATGCATTAACAAATAGCAGCAAAAAGAAGCTACTCTGAAAAGTTAAGGAATCAGTTCTCAACAAATGAACCAGCACACATGTGGAAAACTCTGAAAAACATCACTGTGTATGGCAGCCCTCCTTCCCAGGCTGAAGGAAATCAACAACTAGCAGATGATCTGAGCATGTTCTACTACAGGTTTGGAAGGAAACTACAGCCACCTATCTCCACAGCCTCCATCCAGACACACCAACAACAGCAAAGCCTCCTACAACTGATTCCAGCCCATTGGGTTCACAGCCCCTGGTGACCACAGAAAAGGAAGTGCAAGATCTATTTCACAGAAAAAAGCCAGGAAAAGCACCAGGCCAAGGCAAAATAACTCCTTCTTGCTTAAAGGTCTGTGCTGACCAATTGTCCTCCATCTTCATCCTTATCTTCAACCAATCACTAATACCATGTTACTTCTTGCTTTAAATGCTCCACTACCATCTGTTTTGCCCACATGTTTCAACCGCCCATAAGTACAAGGTAATTAATCCAGGAAGACACACACCACACGATAAAAGGAAAACCCAAAAGTTTTTATAAACAGAAACAGCTCCCTTTTAAAATGTCAAAGGGATTTTCTGGTACACACAAGGCACAGGTTAAATGCAATCCAACTGCTCACCCAATAACTGGGAAATTGAGTCCAATTCTAAAGTCCAGAGAGTCCACACACAATCTTGAACAACACAAAAACCACGATCTTGACGAAACAATGAATCAGATAAACTGCCATGAGGCTAAAACACCAGGCTGCACTTTTATCTGTAGCACTAATTACAGCAGCCTCACCCAACCACAGGTGGCCTCATTTTCTCTTGTAATAATCCTTCAGTTGTTGTCTCCTATGCATCACTCTACGCATGTGTGGATGTGTCATTAATTCTTGTTCAGAATCCAGGGATGATACAGACGACTGATCTCCTCCTGGGCTGTCTGCCAAACTCCCCTCTTCCCTGTCACTCACACTTCTTTGGTCAGAGGAAGCTTCGTCTTCCCCCACATCCACCTGCACATTCCTTGGGGCAGGAGCTGGGGCAGAGCTTACCACAACACCATCCCAGTGCTGAAGAAGCCTTCCATCAAGGAACTAAGTGAATACAAACCAGTTGCTTTAACATCTGTGGTTATGAAAACCTTTGAAAGGCTACTGATGTCCCACTTGAAAACCATCATGGACCCACTGTTAGATCCCCTGCAATTTGCATGCTGAGCAAATAGATTGACAGATGATGGCTACTTCTTGTTTCTTCCTTGGGGGAAAGCTATAGGAGGGGACAATGATGAATCTTGATCATACAGGCCATGAATTTAATACCTGCATGGTCCAGCCAGCTGTGAAGCACCCAATTTAGAACATAGAGAACATAAAATAGAGTGGGAAGGGTTAATGGCTTTTGGCAGCGTGCCCAGGCTTTCAATTAGCCTGAGCAGCTGCTCTTAGATTCCCACTCAGCTGCTACATTTGCTTTGGGGTTGACTTTTCTAAAAAGAAGAATGGCTTTTTAAAGGTTTTTTGCATTGTTTTAGTAGTTCCTGGCACCATTCTATTGGGGTCTACTTCCCTCACTAATAATAATAATAATAATAATAATTATTATTATTATTATTATTATTATTATTATTATTATTATTATTATTATTCTGCCGGGCTGTCTGATAGGAGCCTCCCAAAAATTCAAGGATACAAATTTCAGACACACACACCTTTGAAAATTCAAAACAATGTTCTTTATCACAAAATGCAAAATAAACAAAGCACTCTTTTTGTATGGAGAAGAGCACTCAAACAACCAGGTAGTCTGTACAATTACCGTTAAGCAGTCATTAAGTACTTAGCTAGCAGCTGTGAAGAAACTTCACACCCCTTCTTCTTACAAGGAAGTGAGACACATACACACACTTTGCTCTGCTTTGTTTTCCAAGGCGTGAAAAAGCAACAAAGTCCAGAAGACACAGGATTCCAGATGTACTCCGATCAGATATTCTTCCACAATGGCCAAACCCACATGCTGCTATTTATAGCAGCAGCACTAATTACTGGAGCCCTACCCAAACACAGGTGGCCTCCCTTATTTCCTGTAATATGTTCTTACGTGGTCTCTTCTACGCATAATTCTGCTCTTGCGTGGGTCCAAAATGTCATCATCTGAATTAATGGAAGATAAGGGAGATTGACTGCCTGGGCTGTGTGCCAAGCCCTCCTCTGCCGAGTCACTCCCACCTTCTTCTTCGTCCAAGGAAACTCAACTCTGAACTGATTCTGTCGGCAATAACACAGGCCTGTGACATGTTGAATTTTCCCCTGCATCCACCTTCCCATTCCCTGGGACAGGAGGTAGGCCAAAGCCAACCACAACCACAACAACAACAACAACAAATAATAATAATAATAATAATAACAACAACAACAACAACAACAACAAAAATAACAACAACAGAGTTGGAAGGGACCTTGGAGGCCTTCTAGTCCAACCCCTGCTTAGGCAGGAAACCCTACACAGATGGTTGTCCAACATCTTCTTAAAAACTTCCAGTGTTAGAGCATTCACAACTTCTGGAGGCAAGCTGTTTCACTGATTAATTGTTCTAACTGTTAATCAGTGGAACAGCTTGCCTCCAGAAGTTGAAAACACTTAGTCCTAGGTTGCTTCTCTCTTTGGTTAATTTCTTGGTAAACATTTTTTTATTTTTCTCCACCTTAAAAACATACAGTACACACGTAACTGCACATATATCTTCAAAGAGCAACCATATGTTTGTAAAATCTCTTAGGTAAAAAGATAATAAAGTATCCTAAGTCACATTTCGAATTTCAAATTATTCTGTCTGTCTAATAGAATACTAAGATAACTAATTTTAATTTAATAAATGGCCATTTTTCTTCACTTTTCAATTCTAACAATCATATTCTTAAATCTTAAATTTGATTTCCAATCTATTCTAATTTAATTTTAAGTATATGTTACATATTTATCTAATGTTGTCTCCTTATCTCTTTTTGTCATCCGAGATATCTCAATCATATTTCTCATTTTTTTATCTCTTTTATATTAAGTTAACTATTTTATCCATTTTTGTTTTCAACCCATTCATAAAATTTCCCCCAAATTTTATAAAATTCCAAGTCTTCTTTATCTTTAATTTCATGGTGGAAATTTTTGGAAAAAACTTCCTCGGTGTTAAATGGCATGAAAATTAAAAAGATACAGTTCCCATCCAATTATATTCAGAGAAAAGGAAGATTTACTTATAAAAGTGTTAAAGGAGCCGCATTGGCATGTCATCCCCACCCCCCACTTAAAAGTAAAACACGGCAGAGCAAAGACAAGCACACTTATTCAACTGGAGGTTTGGTTGAATGTTACACTCAAGAACCGTTATCTGATCCCTGCTGTAATTTATCAAGCCGAAGGCATTATTAGCGTCAAGCTGTTTTATTACCCACTAACTTAACGCTGTTTTGCCAAGAGTCAAGTCTGATGTCACTCACGTAAAAATAATTTACAGCTAATAGATTGCCGGCAGAATCCCCAGATTGTCTGCTAAATGTTTTGTATCTCCTAATGGCAGCCATTTTTTCTGGAAGATACTCGGGCATATTTTTAAAAACGTAAAACCAGAAGGGACAGGGCAAATATAAGGTGACCAGATTGTAACTTCGGTAAAGTGGGACACCATTGGGGGGACGGACATGTACAACTGAAAAATTTGTTCAGAATTTTACCTCAGCATTTGTTTTTCCACTTAATAGTGTTAGGATTCACCTCAAAGAAAATGGTTTCCCTACTCTTTTCCCCCCAATGCCGGAGAGATGCACGCTCGGCCTCTTCTCCAACCCACTGGTCTCTCTCTCTCTCTCTCTCTCTCTCTCTCTCTCTCTCTCTCTCTCTCTAGTTAGCGCCAAAGTTTCGGGCCACTGCTTGATTTTTTTCTTCCTCCCACTCCCCACTTTGCATCAGCCGATTTCGGACAGCGTGGAAGCTGAGTTGCTTGCTGGGCGATCCCTTCAAGCCACGTCATCACCCAGAATCAAAGGATGAAGAGTCGGTCCTTCCGGATCCAATGTAATCTCCAAAAAATCGGGGCTTTTTAAAAACGCTGTGGGACGCGGGACAAATTACTCAAAAGTGTGACAGTCCCACCAAAAGCGGGACATCTGGTCACCTTAGGCAAATAGGAGAATTGCAGCTATCCAGGTAGTCCTCAACAGTTTGCTTAGTTACCATTTGAAGTTAGGACGGCACTGAAAAAAGAGACTTATGATCGTTACACTTATATTACACATTACAGCTGTCCCATAGTTATATCATTTAGCAATAGCACTTAGAGTTATATACCGCTTCACAGTCAGTGAAGGGCCGCACTTACCTTTTCCTACCGGATCGGTCCTGGAGGACAGCATGGGCACACACAGGGGCATCGGTGGGGGCGTGCACCCCTTGCAAGATTTGGTGTAGCTCCTCAAATATAACACTGCTATCTGTCAGGATGTGAAACCTGAAGTAATGTCGCAAGTACAGTGGGAATGCTCTAATTACTGTAAACTATAGAGTAGTGGTCCCCAAACTATGGCCCGGGGGCCACATGCGGCCCGCTGAGGCCATTTCTCCGGCCCGCAGGTGAGTCTGTCGGCCTGGAGAAACCCCCGTGGGCTCTGAGCCCCGCCCGGCTTCTCTGTCTGTGTCCAGGGACCATGCCATGTCCCTTGTAAGGCGTGCTTCCACACACACAAAAACACCCCCCCCCCATGCAGTCTTTTTCATCGGAGTTGGGGCAAGGAGTGACAAGGAAAGTGCGGGGAAGTCTTGCACCAGTGAAGGTTTGCATGCACCTATGCGCGTGAGCTCCCCGTTCCACTGCCAGCCTGCCATGCACCGGGGGGGAGGCTGAGCACTCCACTGCAAACTTCAAAGAGGCTCAGCGGCTCCCTCTCCTTCCCCACTGCCTGTGTCTATTGCTGGCGCCTCCTGCCAGGGTGGGGATTGCACCTAGAGGAGGTGGTAAGTCTCTGTGCCCACTCACTGAGGCACCTCCGTATCCGAAGCCGGAGTGACAGCGGCGAGAACATCCCCCTCGATCTCATCTCACCTGAGGTAAAGGAACGCCTGCTGAAAGCTGAGCCGGACACAACACACATACATAGATGCACACACCTGCCTCCTCCTCTTTGAGTTGCCAGCTCCCGTTTTCTGAATGGGGATTGAATTGGAGTCGGGTGGGGGGTGTAGAGGCTTGTCAGGCGAGTTCTCTGTGGGGAGAGAAGAGGAAGGGTGAAAGAGGGAAAAGACACAGAGAGAAGTGGAGAGAAAGAAAGAAAAGGGAAAGAGAAGGGGAAAAAGAGGGAGGGAAAGAGAAGTGGAGAGGAAGGAAGGAGAGAGGGAAGGAAGGAAGGGGGAGAAAAAGAGGGAGAGAGAAAGGGAGGGAGGGAGGAAGGAAGATAGCAAGAGAGATAGTGAGAAAGAGGAGAGAGAAAGAGGGCAAGAGAGAGAGAAAGCAAGAGAGTGAGAAAGAAAGCAAGAGAGAGAAAAGGAGAGGAAGGAAGGAGGGAGGGAGGGAGGGAAGGAATGAGAAATGGAGGGGAAAGGAAAGAAGGAAGAAGAAATGGAGGGAACAAGGAAGGAAGGAAGAATGAAATGAATGGAGGGGTGGAGGAAGGAAGGTCTTTTTTGGGGGGTGTAAATGTTTTTAAAATTTTCTCTCAAAATAGATTCAAACAATACAGTGTACCATCTAATTTTCCATGAATAAAATGCCGTATTTTGTTAGTAACTAATATCAATCACCAAAAAGTTGCAAATGATTTTTTTCTAAAGTTGTCATCCAGATACATACTTTTCTTTTAATTAAATTCCCTCCTTAATGTTCCTTCAAAAAGTACAACACCAATTACATTTCTAACGTATTAACCATTATGACAAAGTGCTTCCTTCTTTCTTTATACATTTCTCTATAAACCAAGAAAACCTTGTACAGCCAATCAGATGTTAACAAAAGAAAATTAAAAACAAAACATAAACTTTTGTGAATTTCAGACTTCCCTCCCCCTCTAAATAGTACGTTCCCATTTTGTTTTTCACTTTAAAATAAGGTATGTGCAGTGTGCATAGGGATTTGTTCATAGTTTTTTTATATAGTCCGGCCCTCCAACAGTCTGAGGGACCATGAACTGGCCCCCTGTGTAAAAGGTTTGGGGACCCCTGCTATAGAGAATGCTGAGTCAACCGGGTTGGGAGCATGCGCATGTGCATGGCACAGGATTTGGCTTCTGTGCATGCATAGAAGCCGAATCTCGCACATGGATGTGCCATTTCCAGGTTTTTTGCTTCTGTGAATTATTATTATTATTATTATTATTATTATTATTATTATTATTATTATATTATTATTATTATTATTATTAATAATTAGATTTGTATGCCGCCTCTCTCAATAGACTCGGGGTGGCTCACAACAATAATAAAGACAATGTAAGAACAAATCTAATAATTTAAAAAACACTAAAACCCCCATTATTAAAAGCAAGCATACATACAAACATACCATGTATAAACTGTATAGGCCCGGGGGAGATGTCTCAGTTCCTCCGTGCCTGATGGCAGAGATGGGTCTTAAGAACTTTACAAAAGGCAAGGAGGGTGGGGGCAGTTCTGATCTCTGGGGGGAGCTGGTTCCAGAGGGTCAGGGCCGCCACAGAGAAGGCTCTTCTCCTGGGTCCCACCAAACAACATTGTTTAGTCAACGGGACCCGGAGAAGGCCCACTCTGTGGGACCTAATCGGTCACTGGGATTCGTGCAGCAGAAGGCGGTCCCAGAGATATTCTGGTCCGATGCCATGAAAGGCTTTCTAGGTCATGACCAACACTTTGAATTGTGCTCGGAAATTGATTGGCAACCAATGCAGAATGCGCGGAAGCAACGAAAGCGGAGGAAAAAATCGGCCAAACGGGCAGGGCACGCGGCAGAGGTAACTTACCTTATTTTTGCTTTTTGGCTTCTGCGCATTCACAGATGCAAAAAAGACGGAAATGGCGCATCCTTGTGCAAGATTCGGCTTCTGTGCATATGCAGAAGCCCCGTTCCGGTGGCGCCAGAAATGGTGGCCTGTTGCTGATTACAATATATACAAGTATTGACCAATCAGGTCGTAGTATAGATTGCATCATTCTGCTGATGCACCATGACTGAGCGTTCCCTCTACTTGACTGTAATTAAAGCATTTCCACTGTACTTGCAATATAACCTCAGGTTTTACATCCTGACAGATAGCAGTGTTATATTTGAGGAGCTACACCAAAGAAGAGGGGGTCAACCTATTCTCCAAAGCACCTGAATGCAGGGCAAGAAGCATATGCCGCCCCGAGTTTGCGGAGAGGGGCGGCATATAAATCCAATAAATCTAATCTAATCTAATCTAATTCACCAATGGAACGACTTGCCTCCAGAAGTTGTGGGTGCTCCAACACTGGAGATTTTTAAGAAGAGATTGGACAACCACTTGTCTGAAATGGTATTGGATCTCCTGTTTGAGCAGAGGATTGGGCTAGATAACTTGCAAGGCCCCTTCTAACCAGTGAAGGGCTACCAATTTTTTTGCTACCACACTGTGGACGTGGTTTATGCCGGATGCCCTGTGTTTTCTTTCACCGTCTTTCAGTGCAAATTGGGTGCTCTGGGGTGGAACTCCATTTTTGCTACCCCTCTGCATTCCCCTCCATCCGGGCAGCAGCCCACCCCTGCTTCTAACTCTGTTATTCCGTTATTTGACAGGTGCCAGTCAGGGGTGAGTTCTAACTTAACTCGTTGCTGGTTCACTTCCTCCTGCCCTGCACCCAAAAAATAAATAAAAATTCCAGGAAAAAAAGCCAAAACACAAAGATGGTGACACATGCACAGTGACAGGGACTCAGCTTCTGCACATGTGCAGGAAAAAAACGCATTTCTTTTTCAATTTTTTTTTTAAAAAAAATCAAAAATTCAAAATATTTTTTTTAAATTATTTTTTTAAAAAAAATTAAAAATAGTTTTTATTGAATTATTTACATTAGAAACAGAACATAGAAAAAAAACAGACAAACAAAACAAAACAAACAAACAAAAAATAGCTAATGATTAATCATTAATTTTTATTTTTTTTATTTTTAAAAAATATATAATTTATTAGTTTTATAAAAGGAAAGGGGGAAACGGGAATACAAAATCAAAAGGGGGGAGGGAGAAGGAGAATACAAGTATAATGAGTTTAAAGGTAAAATTTACAAGGAATTACCGAGGTCCATTATATTTTTTGATATACATATCGTTATTATATAGTGACTAATATTATTACAATAGTTCTACAGTGGTACCTCGAGATACGAGTTTAATTCGTTCCGGACCTGGGCTCTTAAGTCGAGCAGCTCTTATCTCGAACGACTTTTCCCCATAGGAATTAATGTAAATAATTTTAATTGGTTCCAGCCCTCAAAAAACTCACAAAGTTAGTCTAAATTATGCAGAAAGACATGTTTTTAATGAAGAAATGTACATGTACATATAAATGAATAATGAAGTTTCTTTCACTTAACTTGTAAACTTTCTTAAACTTTTAAATTTACATATGTTCAACTTCTCTGCCACCCAATCCTGTAGGACAGAGGTCCCCAACCCTTTTTGCACCAGGGACCGGCTTTAAGCGATCAAGAGAGGAATGGGTGAATGAATGGACGGAGGGTGGGAAGGAAGGAAAGAGGGAAGGGACAGGAACAGAGGAAGGAAGCAAGGAAACTTATGAAAGGGGAGAGTAAGAGAGGAATGAGTGAAGGGAGGGAGGGAGGGAAGAAGGTGGGAAGGAGAAAGAAAAGAAGAAATAGAGGAAGGGAAGGTAAAAGAGAGAAAGAAAAAGAGCAAGAAAGAAAGAAAGAAAGAAAGAAAGAAAGAAAGAAAGAAAGAAAGAAAGAAAGAAAGGGGGAAGGGACAGGAACAGAGGAAGGAAGCAAGGAAACTTATGAAAGGGGAGAGTAAGAGAGGAATGAGTGAAGGGAGGGAGGGAGGGAAGAAGGTGGGAAGGAGAAAGAAAAGAAGAAATAGAGGAAGGGAAGGTAAAAGAGAGAAAGAAAAAGAGCAAGAAAGAAAGCTGCAAGCACCCCCCCCGAGCCCCCCAGGCCGGCTGCAACCTTTTAAAACACGCGCGCCGCTTCGCAGCTGTCTCCTGAAGCCGAACGCGGAAGTTAGCGTTTGGCTTCAGGAGACAGCTCCTTGGCGCTTGTATCTCGAATTTGGGCTTGTAAGTAGAACAAAAATATCTCTCCCCTCCCAGCTCTTATCTCGAGTTGCTCTTAAGTAGAGCAGCTCTTATGTCGGGGTTCCACTGTATTCATATTTCATTCTTTTTTTACATTTCAGTGACCATATTTATTATCTTTACCATATATAACTTCATAAATCTATGGGGGAGATGGGGTAGAAAAGGGGTTGTCCGCTTTGATAGCAGACATTGAGTTTAATGACTTGGATTAATTTTTTTTTAAAGGAGGGCAGTGCCCACCCATCAGCACTAAGCGAACAAGGGGGAACCCACCTCTGGTGCCAGTGTGCTGTGTAATCCAATCCCATTTGGTTAATTAATGGCTGCACTGCACAATTTAGACAAGGAATCAACTGAGTGACCAGGATAAAAGTATGTCGAGTGAGTGAGGCCAGTTGATAAATACCATAATTCTCTCTCCTGATAGCATTTGCTCTGCGTTTGGAATGTAAAGGAAAAACCATTGCTTTGGAAAGTCAACCGGCTTGTGATGAATGGAGATTCCTTTCATTGCACATTTAAGCATGCGTGCAACCGCGCTCGCACACACAAACACCCACCCCGCACATACTTTTTTTTCTCTCCCTTGCTAGTGCTGCATCATGCCAGGGTCATCTCTAGTGCAACTGGTGTTTGTTTGAGAATTTATTTCCCATTTCAAAATCTGTTACTCAAGCAACTGTGCAGGCTCATCTCTATCAGCCTTTCCCAGCCCGATGCCTTTACAGTCTTTTGGACATGCTCCTCATCAGCATGGCCTTCCTTCCCTCCTTTCTTCTTTCCTTCCTTCCTTCCTTCCTTTTCATTTTTGCCTTTCTTCATTTCCCCTTCGCTTTCCTTCCTTCCTTTTCCTTTTCTTTTTCATTTCTGCCTTCCTTCCTTTCTTTCTTTCTTTCTTTCTTTCTCTTTCTTTCTTTCTTTCTCTCACCCTCTCTCTCTCTCTTTCTTTCTTTCTTCCTTCCTTTCCTTCTCCTTTTCCTTTCTTCTCCCTTTTTTTCTTTCTCCTTCCTTTTTTCTTTTCATTTCTATCTTTTAACTTCCTTTCTTCCTTTCCTTCTCCCTCTCCTTCATTCTTTCCTTTTCATTTGTACTTTTCTTTCTTTCTTTCCTTTCCCCTTCCTTTTCCTTCCTTCTTTCCTTTTCATTTCTACCTTTCTTTCTTTCTTTCTTTCTTTCTTTCTATATTTCCCTTTCCTGCTTCCTTCCTTCTCCTGTTTCCTTTTCATTTCTACCTTCCTTCCTTTCTTTTCCTTTCCCCTTCCCCTTCCCTTTCCTTCTCCATTTCTTTCCTTCCTTCCATCCTGCCTTTTCCTCCCTTCTTTCCTTTTCATTTGTGCCTTTCTTCCTTTCTTCCTTTCTTCCTTTCTTCCTTTCCTTCTCCCTCTCCTTCATTCTTTCCTTTTCATCTGTACTTTTCTTTCTTTCCTTTCCCCTTCCTTTTCCTTCCTTCTTTCCTTTTCATTTCTACCTTTCTTTCTTTCTATATTTTCCCCTTCCCTTTCCCGCTTCCTTCCTTCTCCTGTTTCCTTTTCATTTCTACCTTCCTTCCTTCCTTCCTTCCTTTCCTTTCCCCTTCCCTTTCCTTCTCCTTTCCCTTCCTTCCCCCCTCCCTTTCTTCCTTTCTCCCTTTCTTTCCTTCTCCATTTAATACAACACAATGACTGTCATAGGGATCAAATAGGCAATCAGGAAACAATTAATATTAATATAAATCCTAAGGATACTAGCAACAAGTTACATTATACAACCAAAAATGGGAGGAGATGGGTGATAATAACGAGGAGGAAAAAACTAAAAGTAATGTAACACAGTAAAGCAAAATTAATCCCATTTACTCAGGCCACACTTGGAATACTTGGAATAACCCTAAAACATATTAGGTTGGACTAGAAAACCTCTGAGGTCCCTCCCAACTCTGTTCTTTTTATAATAATGATAATGATAATGATAATGATAATACATATATATATATATACATACATGAAAAAGGAATCAATGGACTAAGTTTACACTAATCCTCACTAATCTTATGATAGATAGATAGATAGATAGATAGATAGATAGATAGATAGATAGATAGATAGATAGATAGATAGATAGATAGATACGTAGGTAGGTAGGTAGGTAGGTAGGTAGGTAGGTAGGTAGGTAGGTAGGTGTTGCGGTTAGCTCTGGCCCTGCTCCTGCCCCAAGGACTGTGGATGTGGGGGAGACATCCACATGCTGCAGGCCTGTTTTGCCCCCGGTGGAATCTGATGAGGAAGGCTCCTCTGACCAAGAAGACATGAGTGAAAGGGAGGAGGAGAGTGTGGCAGACAGTTCAGAAGGAGATCAATTATCTAGCTCCTC